>NW_026943865.1:0-114589 GCF_035594765.1 Anolis carolinensis
ATTTCCCAAACAAGATCCCAAGCGTCCGTCCAGATTACCTTGCCCAACGCCATTAGCCCTGGATTCAAGACCCCATTTTATGCCAGTTACAACTCCTCATCGCTATCAGGTGTTACCCTAATTCCAGTTGCCTCATCATCATCATCCTCATCAGAACTAAAACATCTTTGACTACGCCCCACAGCATCCCCAGCTGTGGATCCCGTTCCATCCCTCCAGCTCGTCCACGGGTCCGATCCTGCAACCCGCCAGTCGCTTCCCATGCTATCATTACCAGGAACACCCAAATCCTCCCTCACACGAGTCCATTCCATGTCATCCTCCTCTGAGCTAACCACCTCTTCCTCCATTCTCTCGGTAAAACCCTCAAAGGAGTCTTCGTCAGATGGTTCTGCAAAGATGTCCCGCAGCCGTTTCCTCTCTCGCTCCTCAAGAGAGTCTGACTCTCGAGGAGTCTTACGACCACGTCTCCCAGTATTGGAGCCATAAGGCTCAACCATAACAATAAATAAATAAATAAATAATAAATTATCCAAGATATTCGCTTATCCAAGCTTCTGCTGGCCCGTTTAGCTTGGATAAGTGAGACTCTACTGTACTGTAAATAAATAAATAATAAATAAATAAATTATCCAAGATATTCGCTTATCCAAGCTTCTGCTGGCCCGTTTAGCTTGGATAAGTGAGACTCTACTGTACATAGGGATTGCAAATACATGCAAGGGGTTAATGCCTATATATCTGTAGGAGAGTTTAACAAATATTTCAGGGGAAATGCTTTCATAAGATTAATGAATATATATTTATCTTCTTCCTGACTTGCAAGGGCGTCTTTCTCTTTTCAAAATAGTCCCTTGATTAAGAGCGAGGGAGGCTTTGCAAAAGAAAACACACTGATAAGGGAGGGGAAGAGAGAAACAGACCACATATTGCAAGCAATAGCCTGCAGGCTCCATTGCCGGCCTTGACCCGATTATAAGGCAGGGGAGGCTTTTTTGACTCATAAAAAGAGCTGAAAAACTCGGCTTATCTTCGAGTATATACGGTAAATCAGGGGTCCTCAAACTTTTAAAGCAGAGGGCCGGTCCACAATCCTTCAGACTGTTGAGGGGCCGAATTATCATTTGGGGAAAAAAACGAACAAATTCCTATGCACACCGCACATATCTTATTTGTAATGCAAAACAACAACAATAACAATGAAAGAACAATACAATATTTAAAAATGAAAACAATTTTAACCAACATAAACCTATCAGGATTTCAATAGGAAGTGTGGGCCTGCTTCTGGCCAATGAGATAGTCAAGTTAATTAGGATTGTTGTTGTTGTTATTGTTGTTGTGTCTTCAAGTCATTTCAGACTTTGGGCGAGCCTAAGTCCAGAATTATTTATTTAACTCCACCACCACCAGGATCCCAGTAGAAAACATCATTGCCAATGTTGAATCAGCAATTTACCAGCTCCCTGAGGAAGAAGCAGAGGAAGTAAGAATGGAAACAGCAAGGATCCTGAGAAATGCAAAACTCCCCCCCAGCAACATAACGAGAAAAGAAAGACAGGCCATCAAAGATCTCAACTCAGATCCTGAAATCATCATTCTTCCAGCTGACAAGGGGAATGCCACAGTAATCATGGAAACAAAACAATACAAAGAAAAAATCAGACAACTTCTAGATCCCACAATTTACAAGAAACTGAAACAAGACCCCACTAACAAAATCACCAGAAAAACGAACACTCTAATCAAGAACTCCTCCATTAACTTTGACATACGCCAACAGCTGTGCAAATCAGAAGCCCTCCCACCCAGGCTTTACGGACTCCCCAAAATCCACAAGGACTCCATCCCACTCAGACCCATTGTAAGTGCCATTGGATCGCCGACTTACAACCTGGCAAAATTTCTGGCTACACAGCTACAAACCCACATTGGGCTCACTGCACATTATATCAAGGACTCTACACACTTTATAGAAAAGATCAGCAACCTCAATCTAAGCACCAAGGACATCCTGATCAGCTTTGATGTGGTGTCCCTTTTTACCAAAGTCCCAGTAGCTGACACCCTCACACTAATCAAACAAAACTTCCCAGAAGACATCACAGCCCTGTTTCACCATTGCCTCACCACTAGCTACTTTCAGTGGGACACTGGATTCTATGAACAGAAGGATGGAGTGGCCATGGGGAGCCCTCTCAGCCCAGTAGTAGCAAATTTCTATATGGAATACTTTGAAAAACAGGCCCTTGAAACAGCACCAAAAAAGCCAACTGTTTGGTTCAGATACGTAGATGACACCTTCACAATTTGGAGCCATGGAGAGGAAGAACTCAGCAAGTTCCTGGACCATCTTAACAGCATCCACCCAAACATCCAATTCACCATGGAAAAAGAAAAGGAAGGAAAACTGCCATTTCTAGATGTTCTGGTCATCCGCAAACCCAATCAACAATTGGGCCACACAGTTTACAGAAAACCTACACACACAGATAGATACCTTCATAAAAACTCCAACCATCACCCAAGTCAAAAAAGGAGCACAATCAAAGCCCTGACAGACCGTGCACAAAGAATCTGCGAACCTCACCTCCTCCAAGGTGAACTCAACCACCTAAACTGGGCTCTACAGGCCAATGGATACTCCACCACAGACATCAGAAGAGCTGCAAGGCCAAGAACAAGCCATGAGAGTCAAGACAAAGATCCACCCAGAGGAAAGGTGTTCTTACCATACATCAAGGGAACTACTGACCGCATAGGGAAGCTGATGAAGAAGCACAACCTACAAACTATCTACAGACCCACGAAGAAAATCCAACAAATGCTACGGTCAGCGAAGGACAAGAGGGATCCTCTCTCTTCTGCAGGAGTCTACCGGATACCATGCAGCTGTGGACAAGTCTACAGAGGGACCACCAAACGCAGCGCCCAAACAAGAGTCAAAGAACATGAAAGGCACTGCAGACTAATTCAACCAGAGAAATCAGCCATAGCAGAGCATTTGATGAACCAGCCTGGACACAGAATACTATTTGAGAACACAAAAATGCTGGACCATTCTAACAACTATCATGTCAGACTACACAGAGAAGCCATTGAAATCCACAAGCATGTGGACAACTTCAACAAAAAGGAAGAAACCATGAAAATGAACAAAATCTGGCTACCAGTATTACAAAACTCAAAAATCAGAACAGTAAATAAAAAGCAATACTCTGAAAACAGAGGGTTTCCAGACATGAATCAACCAAGGGCAGTTAACGACTCTAAACAAAGGATGCCCCAGAGGCAGGAAGAAGACAGCAGATAAGCTTTTCAATGCTAATTTAAGTGATTAACTACACACATTCACACTGACCTCTCTCACCCTAGACTTTCCACAGATATATATTAACCTCTTTGCTTAGTTTTCTCCATACCTCACAACCTCTGAGGATGCCTGCCATAGATGTGGGCGAAACGTCAGGAGAGAATGCTTCTGGAACATGGCCACACAGCCCGAAAGACATACAACAACTCCAAAATCATTTACTACATTTATTTACTACATTTATATCCCACCCTTCTCACCCCGAAGGGAACTCAGAGCAGCTGTATGTACATACAATATATTATATTATTAGCATAGCACAATATTAGCATTATACTATATTGAACTATACCACTATGCTGTAATATCATATGTAATATATAACATATAATTAATATTATTATATGATATTATTGTTAGTATTGTATTATGTAAAATGATAATATTATTATCAATATTATATGTATATACAATCTATATATATAAAAGAGTGATGGCATCAGGGCAGCGGACAAAACAACAAAACTACAGGCCCCCCAACCTTTAAATTTGACAACACAACCCATCATTCACGGCTCTAGGTTGATACAACAAAAAGAAAAGAAAAATAAAGTCCTCATTAGAGGGAGAGGAATGATTGTTTTTATCCAATTGCTGCCAGTTAGAAGGCTAAACTCCACCCACTTGGTCTCCTAGCAACCCACTCAGCCCAGGGGACAGGCAGAGGCCTCACTTAGGCCTCTTCCACACTGCCTATAAAATACAGATTATCTGATTTATCTGATTATCTTGAGTCCCCACTGCCATATAATCCAGTTCAGTGTGGATTTTATACAGTTGTGTAGAAGGGGCCACATATAATCCAGTTCTAAGCAAATAATACAAAAATATAAATATAATATATAAAAATGACAGTGGTATAATAATACAGAACAATATAATCTCTAAAATCAGGACAATAAATAAAGAACCACACTCTGAAAACAGGGGAATTCCAGACAGGAAACAATCAGGGCCAGCTAACACCTCCCAACAAAGGAGTACCCAGGGAGGAAACAACCAGGCTTTGAAGCTGCAAGGCCATTCAGTGCTAATCAAGGTGACTAATTACAACATTCATACTTGCTTCCACAAATGAAAACCCACTTAGGACTATGCCACAGCAACGCGTGGCTGGGCACAGCTAATATATTATATTACTAGCTGTGCCCGGCCACGCGTTGCTGTGTCAAAGTGGTGGTGGTATTGGTTAAAAATTGTTGTGTAATTTTTATTTGACGTTATTTGCCATTTTTTTTATTAATTTTATTGTAAGTTATATTTTTATTTATTATATTTTATTATTTTCTTGTGTTACTTTTAGTTATTTTCTGTTATTATAGTATTTTATTGTATTAATTTTTAGTGTTTTTTATTATTTTTTATTGGGTTGCTAGGAGACCAAGTTGGAGGAGCTTAGCCTTCTAATTGGCAGCAATTGGATAAAAGCAATTACTCCTCTCTCTCTAATTAGGACTTTATTTTTCTTTTCTTTTTGTTGTATCAACCTAGAGGCGTGGATGATGTGTTGTGTTGTCAAATTTCGAGGTTGGGGGGCCTGTAGTTTTGTTGTTTTGTGGGTCGCCGTGATGCCATCACTCTTTTATATATATAGATTAAAACTGATACAAAAATACTATATTATAAATGAGGGCGAGGGCCAGGTAAATTACCTTGGAGGGCCGCATCCGGCCCCCGGGCCTTAGTTTGGAGACCCCTGCGGTAAATGTTAAAATAAATATAGTGTCCCTACTTTGCAGATTTTCACTTACTGCAGGTGGTTCTGGAACCTAACCCTAGCAATAAGTGAGGGAACACTGTGAATGCATTTTGTGCGACCTGCAGTTGCCCAGCGCTGTGGTTGAAAACGAAACCCGTTGCAAAGGCCCTCGGCTTCCTCCATCGAAAGCCAGAAATAGGACCCCGTGAACCGAAAGCCACCTGGCCGGCCCTTGCGAGGCACACCACACCGGAGCCCTCGCTGGCCTTATTTAGCCCCCAAACAAGTCAGCTGGAACCTCCGGAAACATGATCTGTGAGAAGCTGCACAGACGAGAAGAAGAAGAAGAAAACCCCGGGGCAAAGGGCATTGGAGAGGAAACCTGTCGGGAGAAACAGAGATGCCTTTGGAGCAGGTTGTGTCGGGAGGGCAGGAATCTCAGGTTGCAAATGAGGAAGCGTCCAAGGTTCGGAGAAAGATTAAACTGGGTGCAAGGAGCTTATCTGAAAGGTGGATCTCCTTCTTCCGACAGTAAAGGATCAGACGGCATCGCTGGAAAACGAGATTGTTACAGACTCTGGCATGAAAGATATGGTCATGCTTGTGGGAAATATGTCTGGGCCCATAACCCTTTGTTGTGGTAATCTCTTGCTTGTCTGGACTCTGGAATCAATTTAACTCTAAGTAATGTTTACTACAGTAAAGACATTGGAACCAATTTGATTTCTGTGGCAAAGCTGATGCACAATGGATGTAAAATTGTTTTTGTGGATTGATAGATTCCTGGACCCAACCACAGGTCAACAAGCAACCAGAGGAAATGCCCTGCTGCTTTTGGGTCAAGCCTTTTGTCCAGCCATAGTAACTCCCCCCACCCTGGAAGATTTATAGTTCACCAAGGGCTCAGAAACAAATATATGATTTTTCCTTTTACCGTATATACTCCAGTATAAGCCGACCCGAATATAAGCTGAGGCACCTAATTTTACCACCAAAAAAAAAAACCTGGGAAAATATTGACTCCAGTATAAGCCAAGAGCGGTAAATTTCAGAAATAAAAATGGATAAAAATAAAATTACATTAATTGAGGCATCAGTAGGTTAAATGTATTTGAATATTTACATCAAACTGTAATTTAAGATAAGACTGTCCCACTCTGATCAAATCATTATTCTCATCTTCTTCGATGTCAATGTGCTTATGTAGCCTTTTAATTATAATAGAGTAAAATAATACATGCATTAATAATAATTAGATCAGAGTGAACTAATAAATGTATTAATAACAATAATAATAAAAATAGAGTAAAATAAATGTAATAGTAGCAACAATAATAGAGAAAAATAATAAATGTAATAATACCAATAATAATAGAGAAAAATAATGAATGTACCATATATTCTCGAGTATAAGCTGACCCAACCAGGACCCTCACCCAAGTATGGAGGGTCACTTCACCTAGCTCCGACCAATCTTTCACCTAGCAACAGCCAAACTGTGACATTATGGAGGGCCACTTCAACTAGCAACAGTAAATGTTTCACTTAGCAACAGCCATCCCAGTGACATCACAGAAGGCCACTTCACCTGTAATAGCAAATCTGGTGACATCTTGGAGGGGCCCTTCACCTAGCAACAGCCAATCATTTATCAAGCAACAGCCAACCTGGTGACATCACAGAAGGCCACTCCCCCAGCAACAGCCAATCATTTATCAAGCAACAGCCAACCTGGTGACAACACAGAAGGCCACTCACCTAGCAACAGCCAACCTGGTGACATCACAGAAGGCCACTCACCTAGCAACAGCCAACCTGGTGACATCACAGAAGGCCACTCACCTAGCAACAGCCAACCTGGTGACATCACAGAAGGCCACTCACCTAGCAACAGCCAACCTGGTGACATCACAGAAGGCCACTCACCTAGCAACAGCCAACCTGGTGACATCACAGAAGGCCACTCACCTAGCAACAGCCAACCTGGTGACAACACAGAAGGCCACTCACCTAGCAACAGCCAACCTGGTGACATCACAGAAGGCCACTCCCCCAGCAACAGCCAATCATTTATCAAGCAACAGCCAACCTGGTGACATCACAGAAGGCCACTCCCCCAGCAACAGCCAACCTGGTGACATCACAGAAGGCCACTCAGCCAACCAGGTTGGCAACAGCCAACCTGGTGACATCACAGAAGGCCACTCACCTAGCAACAGCCAACCTGGTGACAACACAGAAGGCCACTCACCTAGCAACAGCCAACCTGGTGACATCACAGAAGGCCACTCACCTAGCAACAGCCAACCTGGTGACAACACAGAAGGCCACTCACCTAGCAACAGCCAAACTGGTGACAACACAGAAGGCCACTCACCTAGCAACAGCCAACCTGGTGACAACACAGAAGGCCACTCACCTAGCAACAGCCAACCTGGTGACATCACAGAAGGCCACTCACCTAGCAACAGCCAACCTGGTGACAACACAGAAGGCCACTCACCTAGCAACAGCCAACCTGGTGACAACACAGAAGGCCACTCACCTAGCAACAGCCAACCTGGTGACAACACAGAAGGCCACTCACCTAGCAACAGCCAACCTGGTGACATCACAGAAGGCCACTCGCCTAGCAACAGCCAAACTGGTGACATCACAGAAGGCCACTCGCCTAGCAACAGCCAACCTGGTGACATCACAGAAGGCCACTCACCTAGCAACAGCCAACCTGGTGACCTCCCGAAGGAGCACTTCATCTAGCAACAGGCAATCTTTCACCTAGCAGCAGCCAACCCAGTGGCACCATAGAGGGCCACTTCACCTACCAACAGCCTTTATGGTACAAGTGGACAACCATACGCACACACCCTGACTGATGGGAATGCCGCTTCCATTCCAAGCCCCTCTTTGTTCTGCTCCCACCCAAGGGGTCTTTTTCCCAAGGAAGGCCTGCCTGGGATCTGCTTGCGGGGAGTGCATTATGCACGAGGGCCTGCCTTTGTGCGCCGTGATGGGCCATTATGCGCTCCTTGGATGTAATCTCTGCGCCCTTCCAGCGGCAAAGGAAGGCATGAATAGGAACCACCTTCAGCTAACCTTTCAGCCACAATGAGCCTTCCCATCCCATTTCCACATCAATGGCCGAGGCAAAGCCGGGCAATTATCGCTTATCGCCATGCGGCCTGACTCCCCTTCTGATCCTCTGGTGAAAAGATGTTGCTTTGGGAAGACAGGAAAAAACCAGAGGAGGAACGAGGGCAGCACAAAGTGTTCATGAGCAACTTGATAGGCCTGGCGTTGGGAAAATGATCCTCTTTGGCTGCATCTACATTGTAGAGTTATTGCAGTTTAATCACCAAGGCTTTGATTTGCCTTTCTTGTGTGCTTTCAAGTTGTTTCGGACTCATGGCATCCCATCATGGGATTTTTTTAACTGACTTGCCCAAGATCCGAGATGTTTCCCATCTCCAAATGAGAAATCGTTTAAGATTTATTTATTTATGTACAGTAGAATCTCACTTATCCAACATTCGCTTATCCAACATTCTGGATTATCCAAGCCATTTTTGTAGTCAATGTTTTCAATATATCATGATATTTTGGTGCTAAATTTGTAAATACAGTAATTACTACATAGCATTACTGCGTATTGAACTACTTTTTCTGTTTGGGGGCTTAATTTGTAAAATCATAACCTAATTTGATGTTTAATAGACTTTTCCTTAATCCCTCCTTATTATCCAACATATTCGCTTATCCAACATTCTGCCGGCCCGTTTATGTTGGATAAGTGAGACTCTACTGTATTTATTTATTATTCAAATTTATATGCCGCCACTCCCCTAGGCTCGGGGCAGCTTACAAGAACAGGCTAAAATCTAACAATTTAAAAACATCTTAAAAACAACCTAAAAGCATCTACATTGTAGATGTAGATGCATCTACATTGGTGAATTGACACAGATTAACACCATGGACCTTCCACAGATATATTAACCTCCCTTGCTTAGTCTTCCAATATTCCTCGCAACCTTTGAGGATGCCTGCCATAGATGTGGGCAAAACGTCAGGAGAGAATGCTTCTGGAACATGGCCAGACAGCCTGGAAAATGCACAACAATCACAGTTTAACACCGCTTAACAGCCAGGGCTCAATGCAGCTGGCTATTGACCGGGCTGTGGCGCATCTGGTCAGTAGCCAGCTGCAATAAATCACTACTGATCGAGAGGTCATGAGTTCGAAGCCAGCCTGGATCAGAGTGAGCTCTCGACCATTAAATAGTCTAAGCTGCTGTTGACCTATTCAGCCCTGAAAGACAGTTGCATCTGTCAAGTAGGAAATTTAGGTACCGCTTTATGTGGGGAGGCTAATTTAACTAATTTACGACACCAGAAAAAAAGCAGCATGCAGAAGAATGAGGAAGTACTCCATCAAGGACTCGGTGTCACAAATGGGCGGTGAAGCGGCAGCTCCCCTCTGTGGCCAGAATCGAGCATAGCGTCATGAAGCCGGAAAATGTTAAATTGCCTCTGTGTCTGTCTATATATGTCGTATGTCTAATAATGGCATTGAATGTTTGCCATGTCTATGTGCATTGTGATCTGACCTGAAGGGCTGAATATAAATACTGTAAATAAATAAATACATAAATAAATAATTGCAGCTGCTCTAGTTTGACATGGTCTCGAGCCTGCTGCGCTGGTGCCAGACCAAACTACAACTCCCAGCATCCCATAGCATTGAGCCGTGGCGGTTCAAGTTGTGTCAAACTGCATTAATTGTGCAGTGTAGACGCCCCCTCAGGCACTGTGTGTGTTTGTATATCAATGTGAATCGTTTGCAATCATACGCTCTAAATGCCACGCTCGTGATGCTGCCCCTGTTTCGAAAACCATCAAAACATTAGGGTTTTCTATAAAAAGGGCTGGAGACAGGAATAGAGATTTGCAGCCAGCGAGGAGGAAGCCGACCCAAACCACCGAGAGAAGTTTTGATGCAGTTCTAGTTTTTCGGTTCTAGTTTTCGGTTCTAGTTTAAAGCATTTGTTTGGAAACCAAAGGTCACCCCAAGGTTTTAGTATTTCGGTCCTCCCCGGGGAGCAGCACAGCTCAAGTCTTCTGAGGAAAAAATGAAATAAAAAGGGAGAGACAAAGAACAAGGGTAGTCGAAAAGCAAGCCAGAGCATGTCATGTGAGTAGATCAATAGGTACTGCTCCGGTGGGAAGGAGGAGGTGTCTACGGACAACGCTGACTCTTCGGCTTAGCACCAACCCCCAGAGTCATTGGCTGGGCTGTGGACCAGGCTGGTTAGCAGCCAGCTGCAATAAATCACTCTGAACAAGAGGTCATGAGTTTGTGGCGGGTGAGCACCCGACAATTAAAAATAAAAAATAGCGCCTGCTCGTTGCTGACCTAGCAACCCGAAAGATAGTTGCATCTATCAAGTAGGAAATTAAGGTACCACTTATAAAGTGGGGAGGCTAATTTAACTAATTTACGACTCCATAAAAACCATCCAGCCGCCGTTGGAATGAGGAAGTGCCGTTGCAGTGGATGATGAAGCAGCTGATTCCCCTGCGGCCGGAATCGAGCATACCCTCAGGAGAAGGTTAAATTGCCTCTGCGTCTGTCTCTGTCTTTGTTCTATGTGTATATGGTATTGAATGTTTGCCTTATATATATATACAATGTGATCCACCCTGAGTCCCTTTCGGGGTGAGAAAGATGGGCGGAATATAAATACTGCGAATAAATAAATAAATAAATATATGAATATAGATATATAGGGCTTGTAAATATTGTAGGGGAAATGCACACACACACACACATAGAGATTTCTAGATAGATATAAACATAAATATATAGGGCTTGCAAATATTGTAGGGGAAATACACACACACACACACACATATATAGAGATTTCTAGATAGATATAAACATAAATATATAGGGCTTGCAAATATTGTAGGGGAAATACACACACACATATATAGAGATTTCTAGATAGATATAAACATAAATATATAGGGCTTGCAAATATTGCAGGGGAAATGTACACACACACACACACATATAGAGATTTCTAGATAGATATAAACATAAATATATAGGGCTTGCAAATATTGCAGGGGAAATGCACACCCGCACACACATAGAGAGATTTCTAGATAGATATAAACATAAATATATAGGGTTTGCAAATATTGCAGGGAAAATGCACACACACACACATATATAGAGATTTCTAGATAGATATAAACATAAATATATAGGGTTTGCAAATATTGCAGGAGGAAAATGCACATATATAGAGAGAGGATTTGCAAACGTTTCAGGGGGAAATGCATATGTCAAATTAGTATATATAATGATAGATCTATATCTAGCTCTTCATTGTTTATGTAGGCATTGAATGTTTACCTGATACTATGTTGGAAGCCGGCCTGAGTCCCCATGGGGAGATAGATAGGGCAGGGTACAAATGAAGTTATTATTATTATTATTATTATTATTATTATTATTATTATTATTATTTTATTGTTGATATCATATTGTCTTTGTTGACCCTACTTTTCCACTTACAGAGTTAGTTTACTGTTTTTCTTTGAAATACGGTAAATATTTAAAAACATTTAACCTACTGATGCCTCGAAATAATTTCATTGGGATCTATTTTCATTTTGAAATTTACCCATAGCTGCTGCATTTCCCACCCTGGGCTTATACTCGAGTCAATAAGTTTCCCCAGTTTTTAATGGTAAAATTAGGTGCCTCGGCTTATATTTGGGTCGGCTTATACTCGAGTCTATACGGTAACCCTTTTACAAAATATAACCGGATAAGTCCAGAAACATTCACTTCCCCACTGAGAAATTTCCTGGGCAGGAAGGCTGGGCGAATCCCTCTGGCCATTTCCCAGTCCAGGATAATCACGAAGTCCGTTGTTGTTTATATTTATCAATCTGGCCTGAGGATCATCCGGGCAGCACAAGCGGATGCTGCTTCTGCGGGAGCGGAACGGAGAGAGAAAACCAAGGGGGAAACTAATGAAGAAATTTCCATATAATTAGTTGAGACTGGAGTTTTAATCAGGCAGCCGTTTGCGCCGGGAAACCTGTTTACATGTTTGCTGTCATTCAAGAAATGTGTTAATTAGGCGAACAGTATTAATGACGGGCAGCTTGTCGGGAATTTAAACTTGATGACACTGGGGAAGGGAAGGGAGTCTGGGAAGCAACGAGTGGAGCTTTTCCCAGATCTGTAGTGTCACCACGTTTTCTAGAAAGGGGCTTAATACAGAATGGGATTCCTTATGGGGCCAACCAGAGACCATCTAGTCCAACCCAGTTGGCCAAGCAAGAGCCCAATGGCCAAAGGAACAAGAGGTCTTGAATCAGTAGGCATGTCTGATCGATGAAATTTTTTTTTCAATTCTCGTTTCTAAAGTAGGGGGCGCTATTTCCGATTTCCGATTTTTTTTCACCCAAAAATTTCGGATATTTCCGAAAATTCGTAATGATTCTAAATGTTTCTAAAATGGCGGACGCGCATGCGCAATCGCAAAAAAAAAAAAAGGAACCGGGGGGGGGGGACACTTTTACAGGGCTCTCCCGCCCTCATTTCTTGAGCTATCCTCATCAACCCTAGCCCCCACCTTTGCGTCCATCATGGAAGGTTCTGATTGGCTGGGGAGTGGCAGCCATGTTAGGCTGCGCTAAGCTCCCATTCTAGGTAGGTTGCAGAAACAAAAATTTTTTAATTTTTTTTAAAAAAAATATATTAAAAAAAATTTGGGGGGAAAAAAATTAACGAAACATTAAGAGACAATTAGAGAATGGGCCAACAATGGTTCGAATTACATTGCTGGTTGCGCTGTGAGACAATGTCTTGGAATGCGTATCAAAAAGCGAGAACAATCCGAAATAATTCCGATATACGATTCAAAATGATTTTTTGGACATGTCTATGAATCAGGCCCAAAGTCTGCAGACAATCCAGTTCCTTTTTTGTTGGGATTTGTAAAAAGACACCATGATGTAATGGGTTAACTGGAAAGGTATGTGTCAGCAGCTGATTGGCTGAGCCTGTGAAGAGCTAACAATCTGATTGGCTACTTTCTCTGCCATGCTGTTAGAGAGAGTGCTGACTGGAAACAGCCAGGAAAGAAGATGGCTACCGACTTTCTAAAGCCTTGTCATTTCTTTTTTTTAAAAAATAATTTTTTATTAGTGATTTTCCAGAAAAGTGACACACGAATGAAATTGAAAATATAAAGAGTACATATAAGAACAGTAACAAACATAGACTAAGTGCTCTCTACAGTGAATTAAACTATATATATATATATATATATAAAAGAGTGATGGCATCACGGTGACCCACAAAACAACAAAACTACAGGCCCCCCAACCTCGAAATTTGACAACACAACCCATCATCCACGCCTCTAGGTTGATACAACAAAAAGCAAAGAAAAATAAAGTCCTAATTAGAGGGAGAGAAATAATTGTTTTTATCCAATTGCTGCCACTTAGAAGGCTCTAAGCTCTGCCCACTTGGTCTCCTAGCAACCCACTCAGTCCAGTGTTAATAAAAGAATAAAAAATAAAATAAATACAAATAATACAATAAAAAACACTAAAAAAATTAATACAATAAAATACTATAATAACAAAATAACTAAAAATAATACAACAAAATAATAAAATATAATAAATAAAAAAGATAAGTTACAATAAAATTAATTTAAAAAAATAGAAATAACATCAAATAAAAAGTCCACAACAACTTTTCACCAATACCACCACCACTTTGCCACAGCAACGTGTGGCCGGGCACAGCTAGTATATATATATAAAGCAAAACAAAAAACAAAAAGAAACGAACCAAGGACAAAAAAAAGAAAAAGAAATAAAATTAGAAGTAAAAATAAGGAAAAACAAGACACTACCCAAGTCATGCTAGATTTTTTGGTGAATTTTGACACACCAAGCACAAAAGCTTGCCCGTCGTTGATCTAGACACTAGTAAAGTAAAGGTTTCTCCTGATGTTAAGTCCAGTCGTGTCTGACTCTGGGGGTCGGTGCCCATCTCCATTTCTAAGGTGAAGAGCTGGCGTTGTCCACAGACACCTCCAAGGTCATGTGGCCACTGGCATGACTGCATGGAGCGCTGTTACCTTCCCGCCAAGAGGAGTGGTACCTATTGATCTACTCACATTGGCATGTTTTCGAACTGCTAGGTTGGCAGGAGCTGGGGCTAACAGCGGGTGCTCATTCCGCTCCCGGGATTTGAACCTGGGAGCTTACGGTCTGCAAGTTCAGCAGCTCAGCGCTTTAACACGCTGCGCCACCAGGGGCCCTCCATGCCTGTACTAGACCCTTATTATTGCAGTCTAGAATCACATTGGCTTTATAAGCTGCCGCATCCCATTCTTGGCTCATGTTCAGCTTGCGGTTGGCAACGTCACACTCCTGAGTGCATCTGGGAAAGGCAGGTTGTTGGACCCAAGGGCAGCGGGGAAGGCGTTGCCTCACTTTCCCGATTAATGTGGCGTCCGTGTGTTTTTGCCATGCTCCGGCTCCTTCACGACTTCATCCGCTTGTTCGAACCTGGGTTTCGTTCCAGACCGAACGGCCCGCGATGATGGCAATGCCGAGAACATCTTCCGATGCCAGGCTGCCCGGCTTTCCGTCCTGATTGGAGCAACGCAACTGGTTTGGGAAATGCACTAAAAACAGGGGATTTATGTAGCATGACCAGACTTGAATTATACATTACAGCACTATAATTGATTTTTTAGAAGAGAGATTAAATTTATTTTATGCCTCACTAATGAAGAGCGAGATTTACCTAATTGCTTGGAGTGCAGAGTTAGTATGATTCATTAAACCCCGCGCTTGCTGGGCTACGTTGCACAGTGACTAAGACGGGCTGCTCGGAGCAATTAATCCCGAGGAAAAGCAACGGAGAAGCTCTGGAATGATTGTCTAGAGCCATGCGTTTGCATGCCGCCTTTGCATCCCTCCTTGCAAACCCTTCCAGGAATATTCCCTTGTCTTTAGTTTCGGAGAGGAACTGGTTTTCTGTCACTATTCCCCTCAAGAAACTAGGACGGCATGTTTCTGCTTCATTTCTAAGACTTAAAAAAAAAAAAATCCAAAAAGAAACTGTATGTTTGAATCACATCAAAACGACGAGTGGAAATCAATGCTGTGAAAAGCAGAAGGGTTGCTGGGAACGGTTCTGGAAACACCGAATGATTATATACACAAGGCAAAACTAAAGCTAGTAATTTAGAAAAGCAACGGGCGAGAGAAATAATCATACTGGTTGGTACACACACACACATACATACACACACACAGTAGAGTCTCACTTATCCAAGCCTCGCTTATCCAAGCCTCTGGATTATCCAAGCCATTTTTGTAGTCAATATTTTCAATACATCATGATATTATAGAATCATAGAATCATAGAATAGTAGAGTTGGAAGAGACCTCATGGGCCATCCAGTCCAACCCTCTGCCAAGAAGCAGGAAATCGCATTCAAAGCACCCCCGACAGATGGCCATCCAGCCTCTGCTTAAAAGCCTCCAAAGAAGGAGCCTCCACCACGGCCCCGGGGAGAGAGTTCCACTGTCAAACAGCCCTTCTCACAGTGAGGAAGTTCTTCCTGATGTTCAGGTGGAATCTCCTTTCCTGTAGTTTGAAGCCCTTGTTCCCTTGTGTCCTAGTCTGCAGGGCAGCAGAAAACAAGCTTGCTCCCTCCTCCCTAGGACTTCCCTTCACGTATTTGTACATGGCTATCATGTCTCCTCTCAGCCTTCTCTTCTGCAGGCTAAACATGCCCAGCTCTTTAAGCCGCTCCTCATAGGGCTTGTTCTCCAGACCTTTAATCATTTTAGTCGCCCTCCTCTGGACGCTTTCCAGCTTGTCAACATCTCCCTTCAACTGTGGTGCCCAGAATTGGACACCGTGTGATTCCAGGTGTGGTCCGACCAAGGCAGAATAGAATAAGGGGGAGCAGGACTTCCCTGGATCTAGACGCTATTCCCCTAATGATGCAGGACAGAATCCCATTGGCTTTTTTAGCAGCCGCATCACATTGTTGGCTCATGTTTAACTTGTTCCCCACGAGGACTCCAAGGTCTTTTTCGCACACACTGCTGTCAAGCCAGGCCTCGTCCCCCATTCTGTATCTTTGATTTCCATTTTTTCTGCCAAAGTGAAGTATCCTGCATTTGTCCCTGTTGAACTTCATTTTGTTAGTTTCGGCCAATCATCTCTCTAGTCTGTCAAGATCGTTTTGGATTCTACTCCTGTCTTGTTGGCTCTCCCTCCCAGTTTTGTGTCGTCTGCAAACTTGATGATCGTGCCTTCTATAATAATAATAATAATAATAATAATAATAATAATAATAATAATAATAAAACTTTATTTATACCCCGCCACCATCTCCCCGTGGGGACTCGGGGCGGCTCACAATGTTACAAAAGTAACAGCATTAAACAATATACACAGTTTAAAACACAAATACATTAAACAATATACACAGTTTAAAACACAAGAAGATGATAAAACAGAAGTTAAAACAAAGGTTTATATAATAGTAATAATAATATCAAACAACCACCAATGCAAATCCGTCAACTTCAAAGGTGGGGGGGGGGGGCTATAGCAGCAATATAAGATAAAATCATTAGATTAAAATACCCCGATGAAAGGAGCCTAATAACATTCAGGATAGAATTATCATGAGGCTGGTCATCCAATGGCTGTCTCTCCAAAGGCTAGCCCGAACATCCAGGTTTTTAATTGTTTCTTAAAGGATGGTAGGGAGGGTGCCAACCTAATCTCCCTGGGGAGGGAGTTCCAGAAGGCCCTCTCTCTCGTCCCTTCGTCTAACCCTTCGTCTAAGTCGTTAATAAAGATGTTGAACAGAACCGGGCCCAGGACGGAGCCCTGCTTGTGGCACTCCACTCGTGACTTCTTTCCATGATGAAGACGACGCATTGGTGAGAATCACCCTTTGGGTTCGTTTGCTTAGCCAATTACAGATCCACCTCACCGTAGTTTTGTCTAGCCCACATTTTACTAGTTTCCTTGCCAGAAGGTCGTGGGGGACTTTGTCGAAGGCCTTACTGAAATCCAGGTAGGCTACATCCACAGCATTCCCTGTATCGACCCAACTCGTATGGTGCTGAATTCGTAAATACAGTAATTACAACATAACATGACTGCGTATTGAACTACTTTTTCTGTCAAATTTGTTGTATAACATGATGTTTTGGTGCTTAATGTGTAAAATCATAACCTAATTTGATGTTTAATAGGCTTTTCCTTAATCCCTCCTTATTATCCAAGATATTCGCTTATCCAAGCTTCTGCCGGCCCATTTAGCTTGGATAAGTGAGACTCTACTGTGTGTGTGTGTGTGTGTGTGTGTGTGTCATGGGACACCCCAGCCACACACACATACATATTTTCACTTTTACTATGTGTATGTGTGTGTGTGTGTGTGTGTGTGTGTGTGTGTGTGTGTGTATATATATATATATATATACATACATACATACACACACACATACACATAGTAAAAGTGAAAATATGTATGTGTGTGTGGCTGGGGTGTCCCATGACCAAGAAAAAATATTGGAGATCTTTGGAGGGATTGATAGGAGTTGTAGTTCACCTACATCCAGAGAGCACTATGAATCCAGACATGGGAACTAGGGGCAGCTAACGACTCTGAACAAAGGATGCCCCCAGGCAGGAAGAAGCCAGGAGATAAAGCTATTCAATGCTAATCAAGGTGATTAACTACAACATTCACACTGGCCTTCAACTGACAAAGAGTTCTTCTCTCACCCTGGACTTTCCACAGATATATATATATATATACACACACACACACCTTCCTTGCTTAGTTTCTCCATACCTCACAACCTCTGAGAATGCCTGCCATAGATGTGGGCAAAACGTCAGGAGAGAATGCTTCTGGAACATGGCCATACAGCCCGGAAAACATACAACAACCCCAATCCAAACAATGATGGATCTGGACCAAACTTGTCATGCAGACCCGATATGCTCAAATTTGAATACTGGAGGGTTTTTGAGGGGAATTGGCTTGGACATTTTGGAGTTGTAGGTCCTCACACTTTCACTGTAAATTTTATTTGGGAATCTAATAACATTTATTTTAAAATAATAATAATAATAATAATAATAATAATAATAATAATAATAATAATAATAATAAAAGAAATCACATATTCTGATGGTTCTATTTTGCACTTTGGCGCAGATCCGTGAATTCAACTCATGTTTTTAATACCTATTTTTATGCTGACCTTTTATGACTGTTTTTATCAATATTGTTATTTTTATTTTTGATTGATTTGTTTTATTGCTTTGTTTGTTTTTATATTGTTGTGTCTGGGCATGGCCCCATGTAAGCCGCCCCGAGTCCCTTCGGGGAAATACAAGAATAAAGTTATTATTATTATTATTATTCTTGGCGACCCCTTTAAAACCTCCCTCGCGACCCCCAAGTTGAGAAACACTGCCCTAAAGGTACCAGATCCAGTCTGATTTTGGCTACAAAGCATTGTCAGCCCTGGTTAGTACTTGGATGGGAGGCCAGTATTTACTCCCAAGTGCCATAGACTCTACTTCAGAGGCCCCTATGGAGTCCTTGGCAAAGAAAACCTTACAAAATCCATGGGGCAAAAAACAGAGACTGCAATGATGTTATGCGTTCCACACTCCAAATCCCTGCCAAGCGGACAAGCTGGCCATGCAAACAAAGCTCGTTCCCGGCACAAAATTGTGGACCTTTTCAAGGATTCTTTTGACAGGAATTGTAAATACGCCTGATCCGTTTCTCTCCCTTTGGCCTCAAAGAGTCTCCCGGCAGCTGCGTCCAAAGGAACATTTGACAACTTCGGCTCCTTCCTCCCATTTATAGCTCGCAATGTTCGCTTTTGCCGAAGGTCAAGGAACGTGAGTCACGGCAGAAGCAAATGGCTGGGAACCGCGGCAGAAAAACAAAGGCCGTTCCCATTGGCTTCCCTTCGAAGGAATTCCGGAACCTTGGATCCACGGATTAAGGGGTGAACGGGGCCTGGAAATGGGGTGAGTTGTCAATGCCAGGATGGCTTCCTCTACTCCAATGATGGGCAACCTTTTGCGCTTGGTGTGTCAAAATTCACCAAAAAAACCTAGCATGACTTGGGTGGTGTGTCACAATGTTAGGACCTATCTAGCTAATCTATCCTGTTCTAATACACATAGAAGGATTAAAATAACAAAGCTACATCTTGACTAATAGAGGACAGAGGTGCGTCCTCTCTGGAACAAAGCAGGAAGCTGGAATGGCAACCAAGCCTCATGGGTTGCTTCTTCTCTAGGGCCATAAACATTCCAAAGGACCAAATTGGGGAAGTTACGTCAAAGCCCTAGGAGAGATCACATTTCTAGGAACATCAAAGGGTGGGCTGACCTAAATAGGATGGGAAGCAGCAAACAATGGTGAATCCTATCTAGGCATGCTTTGGAAACGGGGAAAGGATTCCCTCAATCTAACTCTATCATCTATCTCAAGGGTCCCCAAACTAAGGCCCGGGTGCCGGATGCAGCCCTCCAAGGGCATTTACCTGGCCCCCGTCCTCAGTTTTATAATATAATAAATTGTATATACACATAATATTGATAATAATATTATAAAGTAATACAATATAACACTAATAATAATACCATATAATAATATTAATTATATATTCTATATTACATATAATATTACTAATAATATTACAGTATAGTGGGATAGTTCAATATAGTAATTATATAATCCTAATATTGTGCTATGCTAATAATATAATATATTGTATGTACATATAATTTGTAAGCCACTCTGAGTCCCCTTTGGGGTGAGAAGGGTGTGATACAAATGTAGTAAATAAATGCAGTAGATAAATAAATAATAAATAAATACATTTTAGACTTAGGCTCGCCCAAAGTCTGAAATGACTTGAAGGCACACAACAACAACAACAACAACAACAACAATCCTAATTAACTTGACTATCTCATTGGCCAGAAGCAGGACCACACTTCCCATTGAAATCCTGATCAATGTATGTTGGTTAAAATGGTTTTTATTTTTGAATATTGTATTGTTCTTTCATTGTTCTTGTTGTTGTTGTTGTTGTTGTTTTTGCACTACAAATAAGACATGTGCAGTGTGCATCAGAATTTGTTTGTATTTTTTTTTCAAATGATAATCCGGCCCCTCAATAGTCTGAAGCAGGGGTCCCCAAACTAAGGCCCAGGGGCCGGATGCGGCCCTCCAAGGTCATTTACCTGGCCCCCGACCTCAGTTTTATAATATAATATTTTATATCAGTTTTAATAATATAATATATTGTATATACATATAATATTGATAATCTTATGTTATACAATATAATACTAATAGTAATACCATATAATAATATTAATTATATGTTATATATTACATATTGTATAATAGTATAGTGGTATAGTTCAATATAGTAATACATAATGCTAATATTGTGTTATGCTAATAATATAATATATTGTATGTACATACAGCTGCTCTGAGTCCCCTTCGGGGTGAGAAAGGTGGGATATAAATGTAGTAAATAAATGCAGTAAATAATTAATTTTAGACTTAGGTTAGGCCAACAACAACAACAACAACAATCCTAATTAACTTGACTATCTCATTGGCCAGTAGCAGGCCCACACTTTCCATTGAAATCCTAATAGGTTTATGTTGGTTAAAATTGTTTTCATTTTTAAATATTGTATTGTTCTTTCGTTGTTGTTGTTGTAGTTGCACTACAAATAAGACATGTGCAGTGTGCATCAGGATTTGTTTGTATTTTTTTTTCTTCAAATGATAATCCGGCCCCTCAACAGTCTGAAGGATTGTGACTGGCCCTCGGCTTAAAAAGTTTGAGGACCCCTGATCTATCTGACTACATTTAGACTTGAGTAGTCCAGGGTGATTCCCAAGAAGCATGACCCTTTGTGGCTGCCTTTCTGGGAAGCCTTGATCCTCCGACATCTGCCACAGACAAGCCCCGGGGCCTTTCTGCTCACCGGGCGGCTCAGGAAAATCCCTCCGTTGCCGCTGCCTTGTTCCCAGAGAAAGAGCCAGGGATCTCCGCCTGGCAACCCGTGATCCTGCGTCAGCGGGAAAGAACGCCGGGTCGGTGCAAAACAGCAATTATAGCCGAAAGCCTGGGGCTGCAAGGAGGTTCTCGCATGCATCGAGCCACATCCCAGCGGGGAAAGGCTCGTCCGGTTTTAATCCACTGGAATGTCACGCTGTCCTCGCTGCTGCGCGGCACCATTCCTTAGGATTAGCCAAAGTCCAGGCGGGTGGTGTTGCCCGTATGGGTCAAGAAGTCAGAGCCGGCACTAGGTATTTTTCAAGTGTAGGCGAACAGAATTTTGGCGTCCCTCCCAAACCAATCACTGAAAAATAAAAGCGTTGGATAAGCGAAAATGTTTGATAATAAGGAGGGATTAAGGAAAAGCCTATTCAACATCAAATTACATCAAGATTTTACAAATTATTTATTTTATTTTATTTACAGTATTTATTTATATTCCGCCCTTCTTTCTCACCCCGAAGGGGACTCAGGGCGGATTACAATGAACACATATATGGCAAACATTCAATGCCAACAGACAAACAACATACAGTATAGACAGACACAGAGGCATTTAACATTTTCCCAGCTTCACGATTCTGGCCACTGGGGGAGCTGTTGCTTCACCGTCCACTAGTGGCTGTACTTCCTCATTCCTTTCCCCGTGTTTTGCTGGCAGTTTTATGGTGTTGTAAATTAGTTAAATTAGCCTCCCGCATAAAGCGTACCTAAATTTCCCTACTTGACAGATGCAACTAAAACATCATGTTTTGCAACAAATCAACAGAAAAAGCAGTTCAATACCTTGTGGAGGAGGCCGCAGGAGACAGGAGTGGCCTCGATGGCGCCCCCAAGAAGATGGCACCACAGGCAACTGCCTAGTTGGCCTGGCGGTTGAACCGCCCCTGCCAGGGGTGAAAAGCAAGGAGCTGGTGCCTCACTTAATGTAATTTTATTGGTATCTATTTTTATTTTGAAATTTACTGTTAGCTGCTCCTGCATTTCCCACCCTCGGCTTATACTCGAGTCAAGAAGTTTTCCCAGTTTTTAATGTTAAAATTAGGGATCTCGGTTTATATTCGGGTCGGCTTATACTCGAGTATATACGGTAAGTCCACAGTAAATCCTTCTAGGAGACTTATATCATCATGTTTGATTTATAATATTTAGTAAGATACATTTGCGTTATATACCATAGGACTGGGCATTGATTTTGTGAATGTACCGTATATACTCGAGTATAAGCCGACCCGAATATAAGCCGAGGCACCTAATTTTACCACAAAAAAGCTGGGAAAACATTGACCCCAGTATAAGCTGAGGGTGGTAAATTTCAGAAATAAAAATAGGTACCAATAAAATTACTGTATATACTCAAGTATAAGCTGACCCGAATATAAGCCGAGGCACCTCATTTTACCACAAAAAAGCTGGGAAAACATTGACTCCAGTATAAGCTGAGGGTGGTAAATTTCAGAAATAAAAATAGGTACCAATAAAATTACTGTATATACTCAAGTATAAGCCGACCCGAATATAAGCCGAGGCACCTCATTTTACCACAAAAAAGCTGGGAAAACATTGACTCCAGTATAAGCTGAGGGTGGTAAATTTCAGAAATAAAAATAGGTACCAATTAAATTACCGTACATACTCGAGTATAAGCCGACCCGAATATAAGCTGAGGCACCTAATTTTACCACAAAAAAGCTGTGAAAACATTGACTCCAGTATAAGCCGAGGGTGGGAAATTTCAGAAATAAAAGTAGATACCAATAAAATTACATTAATTGAGGCAGCAGTAGGTTAAATGTTTTTGAATATTTACATAAAGCTCAAATTTAAGATAAGACTGTCCAACTCTGATTAAATCATTATTCTCATCTTCTTCAATGTAAATGCCCTTATGTATCCTTTTAATAATCATAGAGTAAAATAATACATGTAACAATAATAATAATAATAATAATAATAATAATAATAAATACAGGAAAATAATACATGTAATAATAAATAGAGTAAAATAATAAATGCAATAATAATAATAATAAGATCAGAGTGAAATAATAAATGTATTAATAATAATACTAAGAGTAAAATAAATGTAATAGTAGCAACAATAATAGAGAAAAATAATAAATGTAATAATACCAATAATAATAGAGATAAATAATAAATATATTCTCGAGTATAAGCTGACCCAAATATAAGCCAACTAGGAGCCTCACCTGAGTATAAGCCGAGGGGGGCTTTTTCAGTCTTAAAAAAAGGGCTGAAAAACTAGGCTTATACTCGAGTATATACAGTAATATGTATATGATGCTCTAATATACATATTGTGTACCACATATGATTTGAACCATCATTGTACTTTGTATAGCACCAGCCTGTGCCCGGCTGTGGCGCAGGCTGGTGAGCAGCCAGCTGCAATAAATCACTCTGACCAAGAGGTCATGAGTTCGAGGCCAGCCCGTGGCGGGGTGAGCACCCGTCAATTAAAAAAATAAAAAATAGCTCCTGCTCGTTGCTGACCTAGCAACCCGAAAGATAGTTGCATCTATCAAGTAGGAAATAAGGTACCACTTATAAAGTGGGGAGGCAAGTTTAACTAATTTATGACATTGGAATGAGGAAGTGCCGTCAGAGTGGATGATGAAGCAGCTGCTCCCCCCTGTGGCCAGAATCAAACATCCCCTCAGAAGAAGGTTAAATTACCTCTGCGTCTGTCTCTGTCTCGGTTCTATGTGTATAATACGGGCATTGAATGTTTGCCCTATATGTATATAATGTGATCCGCCCTGAGTCCCCTTTGGGGTGAGAAAGAAGGGCGGAATATAAATATTGTAAACAAATAAATAAATACATTGTTTAGAATAGACATCTGTGTTTATCTAGTAGTAGATATTTATCTAGTAGTAGCCTATTTCTGAGCTGGCCATGGAAACGACAGAATCTACGGAGATATGTATAGCCCCTCGTCAATACCAGGTGAATGCGGATGGTGAGTTATTTCTTGTGTAAACGTCTGCATAAATGTGGATCATCTTCATTGGAAACTAAGCTTCGGTTCCATGATCAAGATGGTCTGGAAATGGAAGTTGTTTGATGTTTTTATAGCTTTAATGGATTTAATCTACAGTTGTATGTATTTTATTTAGATACTAGCTGTGCCCGGCCACGCGTTGCTGTGGCAAAGTGGTGGTGGTATTGGTTAAAAATTGCTGTGTAATTTTTATTTGACGTTATTTGTATTTTTTAATTAATGTTATTGTAAGTTACCTTTTTATTTATTATATTTTATTATTTTCTTGTATAATTTTTAGTTATTTTTTGTTATTATGGTATTTTATTGTATTAATTTTTTAGTGTTTTTAATTTTTTTTAGTGTTTTTTATTATTTTTTATTGGGTTGCTAGGAGACCAAGTTGGAGGAGCTTAGCCTTCTAACTGGCAGCAATTGGATAAAAGCAATTATTTGTCTCTCTCTAATTAGGACTTTATTTTTCTTTTCTTTTTGTTGTATCAACCTAGAGCCGTGGGTGATGGGTTGTGTCGTCAAATTTCGAGGTTGGGGGGCCTGTAGTTTTGTTGTTTTGTGGGTCGCCGCGATGCCATCACTCTTTTATATATATAGATGTTATATATTTTTATATATTTGTAAGGCATTGAATTTTGCCATTTATTATGTTGTAAACGGCTTTGAGTCCCACCCAGGGGTGAGAAAAGCGGTATAGAAATGAAGATAATAATAATAATAATAATAATAATAATAATAATAATAATAATAAACTAGAGCTGACAGCTGGCACAACAAAACATTGCATGGGAAGTTCCTTGACAAAATTGAAGGAAAAGCTGATAAGGAGAAGACCTGGCTCTGGCTCATGAATGGGACCATGAAGGAGGAGACAGAAGGCCTGATCCTTGCAGCCCAGGAGCAAGACATCAGGACAAAGGCAATTAATAATAATAATAATAATAATAATAATAATAGAAGACCTGGCTCTGGCTCATGAATGGGACCCTGAAGAAGGAGACAGAAGGCCTGATCCTTGCAGCCCAGGAGCAAGACATCAGGACAAAGGCCATTAATAATAATAATAATAATAATAATAATAATAGAAGACCTGGCTCTGGCTCACGAATGGGACCCTGAAGAAGGAGACAGAAGGACTGATCCTTGCAGCCCAGGAGCAAGACATCAGGACAAAGGCAATCAAGGCCAAGATCGAAAAATCAGCTGTTGACCCAAAATGCAGATTGTGCAAGGAAACCGACGAAACCATTGATCATATCCTCAGCTGCTGTAAGAAAATTGCACAGACAGACTACAAACAGAGGCACAACTATGTGGCCCAAATGATTCATTGGAACTTATGCCTCAAGTCCCACCTCCCAGCAGCAAAGAACTGGTGGGATCACAAACCTGCAAAAGTATTGGAAAATGAACACGCAAAGATACTGTGGGACTTCCGAATCCAGACTGACAAAGTTCTGGAACACAACACACCAGACATCACAGTTGTGGAAAAGAAAAAGGTTTGGATCATTGATGTTGCCATCCCAGGTGACGAAAAAAAACAGGAAAAACTCAGCCGCTATCAGGACCTCAAGATTGAACTTCAAAGACTCTGATAGAAACCAGTGCAGGTGGTCCCGGTGGTGATGGGCACATTGGGTGCCGTGCCAAAAGATCTCAGCCGGCATTTGGAAACAATAGACATTGACAAAATTACGATCTGCCAACTGCAAAAGGCCACCCTGCTGGGATCTGCACGCATCATCCAAAAATACATCACACAGTCCTAGACACTTGGAAAGTGTTCGACTTGTGGTTTTGTGATACGAAATCCAGCATGTCTATCTTGTTTGCTGTGTCATACAACGTCGTTGTGTCAATAAAAATAATAATAGATCTCCTGCCTCCGCCAATGGAAGCTCTCCGCAGCTGCCATGGGCCCATTGAGATGCATTTCTTCTCGGAGACTTTTGACGGACAGAAGGCACCCGGTGTCACCCTGCTTATCGCTGGCCCTTGGCAGCCCCTTGCAAACCGAAGGCGGCAACTTGAGAAGATCCAATTATCCGGCGCATGTCTGGGGAGCTCGAAACCTTTGGCTCGGCTTCATCTCCGCGGAGGCTGCCAGGGCGAGGACGGCGCCCCGAGGGAGCAATTACGGGCAGAGACGCTCTTATGAGGTGGAAAATGTAATTTGCTTGTGGTGAGATGAAAAGAGGCCTGTCTGTGTGTTCGGCACACAAACACCGCAGAGGCTCGGTGGAGAGACGAGGGGATGGAAGGTGCCCAGGAAGCTCCCCAGGCAAGCGGCACCTGCTCAGGTTGGCACGGCGCATGGCGCAACGCAGTGCGCGACAAGGCTCAGGTTGCCAAGTCACCGATGCCACATGAGCAACGATGCCATTGAAGCAGGGTTGTTGTATGTATCCCGGGCTGTATAGCCATGTTCTAGAAGGCCTTCTGATGTCCGTCATTCATTCAGATACCGACTGCCAATAAGAAGAAGACACAACTTCCACTGCTGGTGGTCCTGTAATAAAATTAAAGTGTTCTGGAAAGAAACTATTTGGCCTACCCGTTCCAGAAATAAAATATTACTCAGCGCCCTCTGGAAATTATTATTTTTTTATTTTAATAGCAATTAAACAGATATGTGTATTAATGTTTCTACATTTTTCGTAAAATATAGGAAAGAAAGATGTAAATAAGAAACATTGAAGTTTGGAATTATGAAACTATTTCTTGAACTCAGAATAGAAAGGTAATACAGTTATTCATCGCCCCCAAATGCACCTGTGGCCATCACCGCCCCCCTGGATCACTGCAGCGCCCTCCAGGGGGCGGTAGTGCCCACTTTGGGAATTATTGCCTTACTTGGAACAAAAACCACTAGCAACCTCTAGCACTCAGGCCTCCACGATACTCAGAGATCAATATATTATTTTCATGGCAACGAGCTGGGAGCCCTGGTGGTGTAGTGGGTTAAACCCTTGCGCCGGCCGGACTGATGACTTGAAGGTTGGGTTGCTAACCTGAAGGTTGCCGGTTCGAATCCAACCCAGGGAGAGCGCGGATGAGCTCCCTCTATCAGCTCCAGCTCCATGGGAGGACATGAGAGAAGCCTCTCCTCTGAGGCAGTTGCCATGGAGATGTGGGCGGAGCCATCTGCCAAGGGGAGGAGAAGTGAAGAGGTTTTTAAAAGTGAAGCCTCAGTCTGTGCTCTGATGAGGCACAGGGAAGATTGATTCCAGGTTGATGGGATCAAGGAGACTCAATTGTTCATTTTGAGTCGGTTTTAATAAGTTTGGTGACTTATTTAATGTAGTCTGTGTCCTGGAAAGGCACAGAGAATCTGTGCTAGTATATTATGGGGGTGACTGTGGTTTGAAGTCACTGGATAGTCCAAGTTTCAGACTTTGGGAACCAATCCCAGCTGGACTCACAGAGATCCATTGAAGTAACAGTTTAAAAGGAGCAGAGGAAGAAGTTTTAACTACTTTAAGTAAAAGAAGTGATGCTTTAGAGAGTTTGATTCATCTCATTCTAGTATTGTAACTGTTAATAAGAATACCTCTAAGTGAAACATCTTTTGTAACCACCAAGCTTGTGCCTGAGTAAACTAGATTTTGTTCTTTTTACATCAAAGCCTCTGTCGTCTATAGACTCCCTCAGCACAACTGCGCTACCATTTTAACACCAAATAAAGTAAAAGGCTTCCTCTGAGCTATTGGGTGGTTGAGCACTTTTATGATCTAAAGGTGTCTCTCCACACAGTGGTGGCTGCATTTCCACTAATCGGTGGCAGTTATCTTTTATTATTTGGGACATCTATTTGTTATTAATTGGGTCTTCTAGGCTACCCTCCTTTACAGCACTGCGGCTTCTTTCTGCAGGAGTCAGCCTGACATTTTTGCAAGCCAAGCCTGCAGTCCCAAGGCATTCCAGGCAGGAGACGAAGGCGAAGCCGTAAATTATGCGCCCTTCATCTGGAGTGCGTAGCCGTGACCTCAATGTGCCGCCTGTTTTCCCCTCAACCGTCAACATGACTACCGGAGGACAGCCTTGTGCTGACGAGCTGCAAAGATGGGAGAAACATCTGCCTTGGCTCCGTCTGCCACTGCTGTTGCCTTGGCTCCGGATGGCCTGCAAAGCCCCAGAGCGAGGCCTGGTTGCCGTCAAGGCCCCTGGCAGGCCGCCCAGACCCTGTCACCCCCAGCAAGGAACAGGCGCTCCCATCGCTCCATCTCAAGAAGAGTCTCCTGCCTTCTCGGCGCGTTAAGGACATGTTCCTAGCGGAGCAGCAAAGCTCTCCAACATAAAAGGTGAACAAGATATATGGAGACGCTAAGGAAGACTCTCCAGGGAGGTCTTGGTCACAAACACCAGATTTTCAGCCACTCTGGAGTCAGAAGCCGGACGCCAGATACCAGACCGAGCTTCCCTTTTCCATCCTTTCACATTACAATTAGGATGACACCATGAGTCCACTTTGCCACGGCTCCATCCTGGAATTTGTACTTCAGGGACTAGAACTTGTTAGAGATGTGTCATCCTGCACTGCCTAAGTCTCTATGGTTAGATAGGAAGCCTAGAAAAGAGTTAGGGACAGGGTTGTTGTATGTATTCCGGGCTGTGTGGCCATGTTCCAGAAGTATTCTCTCCTGACGTTTCTCCCACATCTATGGCAGGCATCCTCAGAGGTTGTGAGGCATGGAGAAACTAGGCAAGGAAGGTTAATATATATCTGTGGGAAGTCCAGGGTGAGAGAAGAGTTCTTTGTCATTATTTCCTTCTTCCTGTCCTGTTTAGATCCACCCCATCCTTTTGTTGATTTTAGAAATGTGATCTCTCCTAAGGGTTGACGCAACTTCCTCAAGTTGGCCTTTGGGATTTTTATGGTCCTAGAGAAGAAAGGGACTCACCACGAGGTGGTCGCCATTCTTTCTCCCTGCTTTGTTTCCTCTTGTAGTCAAGATGTAGCTATCTAGATCCTTTGTTATTTTGATCCGCCTACCTGTCTTAGACCAGCATAGATAAGCTAGTTAGCTCCAAACCTTTTCTATCCATCAATGGATTTCTTTTTACCTCAATAAATGTTTTTAAACTTTTTAAGCTGACTTTGCGATCCTTTGCCATCCTGAAGAAGACAAACTCACTCCGCGTAAGTTTTTCTGCTGTATTGGAAGAAATACTTCCACACACTCTGCTGCTTTTCCTGGGAATTTACCTCACAAAGAAGGTGATTTGAGCTTAACAGTTCCTAGATTCCCAACAGAACTCTCCAGCTGAGAAGGCAAATGCCCTTCTGCTTTCATGTCAAAACCAGCAAGCTCTTTGAAAGAGAAGTTCCCACTGGTGCAGGTTCCTGGGAGAGCCAAGTCTTTGTTCTCGAAGGCAGCCTGGAGCAGTCGAGGGCCGCAAAAACAGGCTCCTGTGGCCCAAGGGTGAGCGTGACGGGCGTCAGAGTTTTACAGAGCGGCCTGGCACCGTTCCTTTTCCACGACTGGAGGCTAAGGACCGGTTCTCAGCTAGCTTGGGGCAGGACGAGACGTTCCTGGCAAGGATTGAGACATTCCGCCTTTGTGCCCGTATCGGCTCCCCGGCTCCATCTGCGTCTTGGTGCCTACGGTCATCATCACAACAGGTGACCCAGCACACAAGGGAGAGAGATGGACTTGATAACGTGGAATAATTGCAGCCGTTGCCCACCCTTTTGCAGAGAGCTTTCTTCAAACCTGCATGTCCACATACCGGCACAAGATTGATGGGCTCCTCATTCGCACTTTTGCAATCACTTGGTCCTTTGTTGCTCCCAGCAACAGGATGCCAACACCACACCAACGGGGTTAAGGGGGAATCAGTGAACTGAATGGGAAGCTTTGAAGTATCTCTGAAACATGGAGGGAAGGGTCAGAGAGGCAGCTGAACTTGTGGAGCCTCCAGACCTTTACAGGATCAAGAACTTCCAAACTGTTATAGGATCAAGAACTTCTAGACCTTTGTAGGACCAAAAACATTCAGACATTTGTAGGTCCAAGAACTTCCCAATCTTTGTAGGACCTAGAACTTCCGGACCTTTATAGGACCAAGAACATCCAGACCTTTGTACGACCAAGAACTTTCATATTTTTGTAGGATCAAGAACTTCCAGGTCTTTGTAGGACCAAGAACTTTCCAACCTCTGTAGAACCTAGAACTTCCCAATCGTTATAGGACCAAGAACATCCAGACCTTTGTAGGACCAAGAATATTTCCGACCTTTGTTGGACCCAGAACTTCTCAACCTTTGTAGGACCAAGAACATCCAGACCTTTGTAGGACCAAGAACTTTCCAACCTTTGTAGAACCTAGAACTTCCCAACCGTTATAGGACCAAGAACATCCAGACCTTTGTAGGATCAAGAACTTCCAGATCTTTATAGGACCAAGAATATTTCCGACCTTTGTTGGACCTAGAACTTCTCAACCTTTGTAGGACCAAGAACATCCAGACCTTTGTAGGACCAAGAACTTCCAGATCTTTATAGGACCAAGAATATTTCCGACCTTTGTAGAACCTAGAACTTCCCAACCGTTATAGGACCAAGAACATCCAGACCTTTGTAGGACCAAGAACCTCCTGACCTTTGTAGGACCAAGAACTTTCGAACCTTTGGAGGACCAAAAACTTTCAGACCTTTGTAGGATCAAGAACATCCAGAGCTTTGGAAGAATGAGGCCTTTGAGGACTTTAGAGGACCGGCAGACCTTTATAGAACCAAGAACTTCCTATGTAATCCTGGGGTAGTTAATGTGGAATCTGAGTGAGGAAACTGTGTCACGTTGAAGGATTTGAAAAAGGAGTCCGAAAAGTCAGTGGGGCTGATTTTTGCGGTCCTCTTCCTCCACCTTCCGCCTTCCTTTATACCCAAGGAGGATATCTATCACTTAGTGCTGCTGACTTGAAACGATGATTGTCAACCTTTGCAATTTTCCAGTGACAGCTCCAAAAAAAATGCAAAAAAGATGGAAAGAAATGTGGGGAACAGCTGAGCCGGGAAGAGCTCGCTTTGCAAGATGCCATCGGTTTCGGCTGTCAGCTCCAAAGAGATCTTAATTATAGTGTCTTATCGCTTGGTAAGATCAGAGGAGAGGGAAGGCGCACAAACGGGAGCCCGAGCGAATGCAAGCAAGCTCTCCCTTGCACACAATGGCACTGGGTTGCGAGAGACTCAGATACAGATTACAAGACGTGTGCATTCTAGACGATAATGCTACTACGCAGCAGATATAATTCTATCCCTCTCCCCAAATTACAGGCCTGGGATTCTGCAGAAGCAAAACTACAACCGTGTAGCATTTGGCACACTGTTTGGCCGACCGGTATGCAGATGGTGGGGCGGGGATGGAGGGGCATATTTCATAGAATTATAGAAGCAGAGAGTCGGAAGGGACCCCAAAGGCCATCCAGTCCCACCCCTTTCTGTTATACAGGGAGATACAATCCAAGCAGACTACCGTATATACTTGAATATAAGCCGACCCGAATATAAACCAGGTCAGCTTATACTCGAGTATATATGGTAATTGTGCAGCCCTTAGTTTGGAAGTAGTTTTTTTACTCCAGAAACATTGTTTTTGTGTCTGTCACAAACTAGGTTGAATTGGTTGAGAGATTCATTGAAAAGCTAGAACAAAATGTGCTAGTGTAGGATGTCCCTCCCACAAAGACAAAGTTTGTGCAGTTTAATAAACTTTCCCCATGTTTTTATGATAGAACCAATTAGGAAATGACATTTGCAACTCAGGAACAAAAATCATGTTACATAGTGTTGTCCCACTACAAATGGCAAACAGGTTGCATGGCTCGGACGAAGGCCCTCGTTCTTCCAACCTCCACAACCTCCGTGCCAGGACCGTAACGGCAGTTTGCGTGGGCGGAAGCACAGGTGCGTCTCATCATTGCCATTAATGAGCATTAAAGCCGCCTTTGCGCGGATGCAGCCGTCGCACCAAGAGAGCCGTGTCAAGCGGTGTCATCTCTCCTCCCATCCGGCTAATGCTCTTGGCTCCCCGACTTCTCCCAATCCCCGCTTAACTGCCATTTAAAACCAATGAGCTGTGTGCCATTGGATAATGAGCGGAGTAAGTCAGCGTAATTGATCTGCGAGGGAGAAGAAGTGCAGCGAAGGCCGTGAGAGCACAGAGCCACGTCTCCAGCAGTCCCCCCTTCACTGTGAAGCTTGGGCTTTAATAATGCATCATCCGAAAATACATCACACCGTCCTAGACACTTGGGAAGTGTTCGGTTTGTGATATTGTGATATGAAATCCAGCATATCTATCTAGTTTGCTATGTCATACAATAAAATAATAAAATAATAATAATAATAATAAGCAAACTGAAGAACCTGCTTTGATTGAAGTCAAAAATCAGAAACTCCTCAAAGCACAGCAGACAAAAAATAAGTACAAGAAAACCGCACTACAAACTAGAGCTGACAGCTGGCACAACAAAACATTGCTTGGAAAGTTCCTTGACAAAATTGAAGGAAAAGCTGATAAGGAAAAGACCTGGCTCTGTTCCTCATCTTCTACAACAGGGACATTCTGAACCTGATTTTGAACCTGAATCCCATCATCCCCATCAGAGTCAATCTGAGGTTCCAGCTGAGTCACAACACTCAGCACATAGAAGATGGCTTTGAAAGGCTGCAGATTTTGAGCATCCACAGATTTGGTTACAGCAAACAGGAAACGAAACTCTAGCAGATACAGAGGACCTTCTGCACTGAATTCTGCAATTTCCCCCTTGTTTCCTTGGCTGAGTGGGACTTTCAACCCAGGAGCCCGGAAAGGAGTTTTGTTTATTTTGGACTGCAATTGTCCGATTCCCTCCCCAGTCCACATGGTTATGGGGTCAGCACCCAAACCGTGACCCTAAACCCTGCCCTGGTCAGAAGGCCGATGACTTGGCCGCTCCTTGATCCTGTTGCTTCACCCGATTCTTTCATCCTCCTAATGAGAAAATAAAACCCCGGCTTCCCCCCCATTTATGGAACAAGCCCAAGATTTCCTGCTCTTGAGCGGCTCAAAAGTTCAAATCCGTGCCTGGAGACCATGTGCAAGCGCTCAAATGTCAATTCATATCCGAGCAAAGGGCCACCTATCGTCAAATGGCGCAGGAAGACTTATGGCGACATTTCCGGTGCAAGGACCGAGATGTCATCGGGAGGCCTTTAAATGGACCTGATCAAAGATCCCTTTGTCAGCTTCTAATGGGTTAATGGAGGACAGATTTTGTTTTATTTTCCCCTCTAAAGAGAGCTTGTGTTTCCAAGGGAGGTTACATGGAAGGGCGGGTGAAAAATTGGCCGCATTGGGAGCATCTGCGTGTTTGCAAACGGGTGGAAGCAGATGAGTTCCTTCGGCATCTGCATTTGTTTTCCGTACATGCTTAAATAGTAAACGAGAAATGATGTGTACCAATGGGTGTTAATATTAATATTAATAACAATAGTCATTCTGGGACCCTAAGCTGAGTCTGAGAGAGGGCTGCTTCCCCATGACAGCTGATGTGTACCATTGGGTGTTACTATTAATATTAATAACAATCGTTATTCTGGGACCCTAAGCTGACTTTGAGAGAGGAGTGCTTCCCCATGACAGCTGATGTGTACCAATGGGTGTTAATAATAATAGTATTAATAACAATAGTATTCTGGGACCCTAAGCTGAGTCTGAGAGAGGGCTGCTTCCCCACGACAGCTGACGTGTACCAATGGGTGTTAATAATAATAGTATTATTAACAATAGTATTCTGGGACCCTAAGCTGAGTCTGAGAGAGGGTTGCTTCCCCATTACATCTGAGATGTACCAATGGGTTTTAATAATAATAATAGTATTAATAACAATAGATACTCTGGGACCCTAAGCTGAGTCTGAGAGAGGGCTGCTTCCTCACAACATCTGATGTGTACCAATGGGTGTTAATAATACCAATAGTATTAATAACAATAGTACTCTGGGACCCTAAGCTGAGTCTGAGAGAGGAGTGCTTCCCCACGACATCTGATGTGTACCAATGGGTGTTAATATTAATAGTATTAATAACAATAGTTATTCTGGGACCCTAAGCTGAGTCTGAGAGAGGGCTGCTTCCCCATGACCGCTGATGTGTACCAATGGGTGTTAATAATAATAGTATTAATAACAATAGTACTCTGGGACCCTAAGCTGAGTCTGAGAGAGGGCTGCTTTCCCATGACATCTGATGTGTACCGAAAATTTTCATTTTCTTCATAGGCCAGACGAAAATTCTATTCGTATCGGCGCCCCGTTTTCGGAAATGGGGACAAATACAAAACTGATACAAAACGAATGAAACTAAACCAAATGATTCCATACACACGCACACCACGGGTTTGTTAATGTGGGATTTGTGTATTGGTAGTGTTTAAATGAAATTTGTGTCTTGCCTGTATTGTATACTGATTGCATCACCCAGAGTGTAACATAGTCTGGAAAGAGTTAATTGCTGAGAAGCAGTGATGACCTTGATGTGTGGCTGGAACTGGGGAGTATCCAGACACAAGTGTGTGTGTGCATTACTGATTGCATCAGTTCTGTTCTGTTCTGAGTTGAGTGCTGTCTGCCTAGGTGTTAAGTCCTGTGTCTATTGTCTGCAAGTCTGTTTGTCTTGTACAGTAAAACTTTGTATATAGTTTTACCAAAGTCTCGATGTCACTTCGTTCTGCGTTCCACTGACTCCATCCAACTACTGCTGCGCTGCAAATTACTCTGACTGGGTTCCTCTCTCAAAGTGAAGGCATGAGCCTTTACAAAGAGGGATTTCTCCCCGGAGAGGGTTAATGCCTCCATCCACACCTGCTCTCATCCATTAATGATCCCCTTTCCCCCCCAGGCTGATGCAATTTGCATTTTCAAAGCAACCCAACCACCTCCCGGCAAAGATGCCCCGTAAGGTCAAGTGTGGCATGCTCTGAGATTCAATGCTAAGCAAACAAATAGGGAGAAGGTTGCCAGGACTCCATCTGGTTGGAAGGAAGAGGGGGGGAGAAACCACCACCCCCCAAATTTGCTAAGGTTGAGACTTTGGCAACAGCCGAGCTGGGTCAGAAACCACCGCATTTCCTTTGAGGTCAAGAACAGAGGGAAACGTCTATGTTTTGTGAGGCTGGCTGACTTCCCCATTTGGTTGCCAGGCTGTTTCTGTGGAAATTGGAGATGTACGTATGCAAATACATGCGGGTGGCCACCAGGATCTAAAGGTTTAAAAATATACATATTTACATGTGTGTGTATTGTTGGGAAGGGGAGGAGAGTTCGCGGCGGGCAGGGGGTGCATCTACATCTGCCACTTTTACTGTCATGTCTCAATGCTTTGGAACCATGGGAGCTGTAGTTTGCTAAGGAACAGCACTCTTTGGCAGGAAAGGCTTGTTGGAAAAATGTCATCCTGCACTGCTTAAGTCTCTATGGTTAGATAGGAAGCCTAGAAAAGAGTTAGGGACACCTTCCCCAGTCCTTTGCATGCTTTGATTAGGCTTCACTATTGTTTCCTCCCTCATGTCCTGTTTAGGTCAACCCCACCCTTTGATGCTTTAGAAATGTGATCTCTCCTAGGGCTTTGACGTAACTTCTGCAATTTGGCTTTTGGAATGTTTATGGCCCTAGAGAAGAAGCGACCCACGAGGTTGGTCAGTCGCCATTCATTCTTCCTGCTTTGTTCCAGAGTAAGGACGCACTTTTGTCCCTCTTCTAGCCAAGATATAGCTATCGATACCTTTGTTATTTTGATCCGTCTATGTGTCTTAGACCAGATTAGATAAGTTAGCTAGCTCCAAACCTTTTCTATCCATCAATCGATTTCTTTTTACCTCAATAAATGCTTTTAAACTTTAAAGCTAACTTCGCGTTCCTTTGCCGTCCTGCAGACACAGAGACTTTCCAAAACTCACACCGCGTAAGTTTCACCGCTGCATTTTACTCTGCTATTTTAATGGGAATTTACCTCACAAAGGGGGTGATTAGAGCTTAACGGCTCATCAATTCCCAACAAGGCTAAAGACCTTGGAAGACTGCAACTCCCAGGATACCATCGCATTGAGCCATGGTAGGTAAAGTGGCATCAAACTGCATTAATTCTACAGACGTGTTCTGAGACTAAATGAAAAAAAAAGAAATTGTAGCATAAACTTTCATAGATTATGACTACATCCATAATTGGTTTGTTTTCTTGTCAGGAGCGACTTGAGAAACTGCAAGTTGCTTCTGGTGTGAGAGAATTGGCCATCTGCAAGGACGTTGCCCAGGGAACATTGCCCAGATGTTTTGATGTTTTACCATCCTTGTGGGAGGCTTCTCTCATGTCCCCACATGGGGAGCTGGAGCTGACAGAGGGAGCTCATCCGCACTCTCCCCGGGTTGGATTCGAACTGGCAACCTTTAGGTTAGCAAGCCCACCTTCAAGTCACCAGTCCTGCTGGCACAAGGGTTTAACCCAATGCACCACCAGGGGCTCTAATAATAATAATAATAATAATAATAATAATAATAATAATAATAATAATAATAAATACTATGTTGCATCCATAGTGCAGAATTATAGCAGTTGGGTACCACATTGGCCACTACAGCTCAGGATTTCTGTAGGATTTCGGTGGATGCAACTGTGGCAGTTCAAGTAGTCTTACTCCTCCCTTCCGCAAGTGCCCGGCTTTCTGGAAAGGATAGTAGGGCCTCCCTATTATCCAACAGTTCTAGTTATCTGACATTTGGCCCGCCCGTTTATCTCGGATAACTGGAACTCTTACTGTATATGTCTGCAAATCTATATTTTCCAATACTTCCACATCAGAGCCTACATGTACACCAATCCCATTGATTCCATGAGTCTGCTTTCATTATTTATTTACAGTATTTATATTCCGCCCTTCTCACCCCGAAGGGGACTCAGGGCAGATCACATTATGTACATATAGGGCAAACATTCAATGCCCATATACACATAGAACCGAGACAGAGACAGACGCAGAGGCAATTTAACCTTCTCCTAAGGGGATGTTCGATTCTGGCCACAGGGGGGAGCAGCTGCTTCATCATCCACTGTGACGGCACTTCCTCATTCCAACGTCGTAAATTAGTTAAAATTGCCTTCCCACTTTATAAGTGGTACCTTATTTCCTACTTGTTAGATGCAACTATCTTTCAAGTTTCTAGGTCAGCAACAAGCAGGGACTATTTTTTATTTTTTTATTTTTTTTTTCTGTGTCAGGAGCAACTGGAGTTGCTTCTGGAGTGAGAGAATTGGCCGTTTGCAAGGACGTTGCCCAGGGAACATTGCCCGGATGTTTTGATGTTTTACCATCCTTGTGGGAGGCTTCTCTCATGTCCCCGCATGGAGCTGGAGCTGACAGAGGGAGCTCATCCACACTCTCCCCGGGTGGGATTCGAACCTGGCAGCCTTCAGGTCAGCAACCCAACCTTCAAGTCACAAGGCTTTTATCCCCTAGGCCACCGGAGGCTCCTTTTTTTTAAAAAAAATTGACGGGTGCTCACCCTGGCCACGGGCTGGCCTCGAACTTATGACCTCATGGTCAGAGTGATTTATTGCAGCAGGCTGCTCACCAGCCTGAGCCACAGCCCGGCCCCTTTGATCTGAATAGGATTTGGATGCAAGTCTTTCTTCAAAACTGAGAACTCATCCCTCTGATATCAAGTGGTGGATTCGCCTGCTCTTCCCGAAGGCTATTAGTGCTTTTCACAGTCGCTATGGATGCTGCAAGCCATTACCCGACAAGATGAATGTATATCTATATATATGAATGTCCCAGACCTTCCTGGGAACCACTTTCCTTTCTTAACCTTTTGCTCACTTGCGAGAGAAAGCAGGCCTTGGGGAAGATGGAGGAGCCTGTTCGCTTTCATCAGCATCTCTCCTCGGAAAGAAGCCGAGAGCAACCCGGGCTCTTCCGACAAGGACAAGGATTCTGAAGGCAGACCGCGGGCCCTGGAGCATCCCGACACATCAAAGGAGAACCCTCAATGGAAACAGATTCATTTGCCTCGGAGAGGAATCCCACGCTTTGATATCCTCCTTCCGCCGAGGTGCCCGCGGGCGATGGAGACGTTGCGTCTAATATTGTATGCGGATCTCTCCCGATCCGTCTCTTTTGTTTCGCTCTCTCTTTCCTTCCGTCGGCGGAGAATGTCACCGCGGTGCATAAATAGGTGGATTTTTCATCTCCTTGTCATGAGACAATGAACGACAGGCAGACAAGGAGAGGGGAAATTAGTTTCCTTTCTCTTTTTTTTTTGCAGATAAATGCGTTCTATCTGTGACAAAGAGATGTACATGGAGGCGGAGGAAGAGACAGAAAGCATCAAAGAGCTCCCAAAGCGGGGGCCCCGACAGGTTGACAGAGACGTCACGCTCCTGATTTAGGGACATCTCGGCAGCTTCCAGGAGAAGGAGAAATCGCAGGTGGGAAGTGGCATCTTGGAAAAGAAGCCAGTTAAGAGGCTGACTTTCCAGTGTTTTACCAGGGGACATATTATTCCTCTGTTGCGTCATCTACGCTGGCTGACAATATAAGGAACAACAGGATGATGTTGCCGAGTTATACATGTCGATTCCTCATTGGGTGTACGCTGACGACACGGGTACAGTTTATTAAATGGCAAAAACTTACTACTGGCTGTTGGGACATGGATGTGCTGGTCGCCGTCGTCTCACTCGTTCAGTCGTTTTCGACTCTTTGCGACCTCATGGACCAGTCCACGCCAGAGCTCCCTGTCGGCTGTCATCGTCCCCAGTTTCTTCAAGGTCGAGCCAGTCACTTCAAGGATACTGAAGTGTCCTGGAGAGGAATGTAAACACTGAGAGCCAAGTGTTGTAATCTCTGAGCGGTTAGACTCAATTTAACCCTCTCTGAGGGAGATTCTACCAAAATGCAGCAGAGTAGCAAAAGCAAAAGCTTTCAAATGCAACAGTTACTTACACAGGGCGAGCAAGAGAAGCCTTTGTCTATTTAGGATGGCAATGGACTGCAGAGTCTCAATAAAAGTTCAAAAAGTATTTATTCAGGTAAAAAGAATTCCATTGTAGATAGAAAGGCTTGGGAGCTGTCTAGTCTACTCTAGACTGGTTTCTAAGGAAAAATAAGAAAGGAAAAATAACAAACATCTAAATAGTTACTTCTTGCCAGAAGAGATGGCAGGACATGTTGTTAGCTTGAAGAACAAAGGGAGAAGAGAGAACCAAAATGGGGGCATAAAAGACATTCTGACCAATGAGAAGTTAGTGTCCCTGGAGATTCACATTTCTACTAACTTCAAAGTAAGGGATGTGACGTAAACAGGATAGAGTGAAGCACAGTGAAGCCTATCTGGGCATCCTTTGGAAACAGGGAAAGGATTCCCTCAATCTAATTCTATCATTTATCTAACTACATCTAGACTTGAGTAGTCCAGGGTGATTCCCAACACCAAGGTCATGCAGATGGCTAATAGGAACAGCCATGTATAACTCAGGATCAGCACCACACTGTTCCATGCCACAAGTACACAACTAAATCTGTCTGGACAGATGGCCAGGCAGCCAGGCTTCAAAAAGTGTAAATAATGAGACAGTTCTGTTCCTGGCTTGAAAGTGTGTGTTCCTGTTTCCTTGTGTAGTGCTGACATGGGCAGAAGAGATCCTACCCCATTAGGTTTATTTGTGTGGCAGATACTTCATGAAACATCTGGCGGGCACAGTTTTTCTGGCCAGGACAAAGACCGGAACTTTTGCAGAGATCCACATATCCGTATATTCGCATACCCGTATATCTGAATCCCGGGTGTTTCTTAAAAAAGCTGCCAAGGTTTCCGGCAGAAGTTTCATGTTGGCCATCTTGGGAGCCTCTAAATCTTGGAACAGAGCAGCAAGTCTGGACAACGGAGGCAGAAATCCCAGGACGAACAGGTCTGTATGTGGACCTCTTCTGAAATCCTGGAATTTTTTGAACCTGTTAAAAACCTGTAAAAATATGTAATCAATGAAAGAGAAAACTCCGAGGTCAAGATGGGAAGTCAACCAATTTTTTTCTCTCTTCTCTTCTTTTCTTTTTCTTTTTTTTTTCCCCCTCCGGTTTTCTATTTTCACTTATTTCCAGAACTCTTTCACCTCCCTCACTTTCCTATCAATATATTGTTTCACCACTTTGGATGTATTATGTTTCTTTACAAAATAAATAAATAAATAAATAAATAATAATAATAATAATAATAATAATAATAATAAAATAATAAAACCTGTGCTGTCTGGAAGCGCCCTCAATGAGATAGTCATTGAAAATCTAGAGCAATATGTGCTATAGCAGAATGTTGCTCCCACCAAAACAACGTTTTTTCAGTTTAATAAACTTTCCCCATGTTTTGATGACAGAACCAATTAGGAAACGACATTTATAACCCAGGAACAGAAATCCTGTTACATAGTGAAATTTGCATATTCATCCTTGTTGTCCCTGGTGTGAATTTGTTTGCTCCTTGTTAGATCAGAGACAGAGAGAAGATGACACTGACTTTGGATGAGAGATGTTTACATGTCCCCAAGGAGCCCCTTGGAAACATACAAACCCTGTTGGGGATTGTGGATGATAGACAGAAGCTCTTACGTGTGCTCATGAACCCAGAGTCACCCTGCAGAATGATGCACCACTCAGCTTTGCAGAACAAATAACACAGGAACTTTTAGTAAGTCCAAGAGATCAACAGAACAATGGCATTTACAATAGTCCCTCTGATTGCTTACAGAAATCAGCAGTCATAAGCAGTCCTTTCTTAGTCCATAAATCCGCTTCAGTGAAGATCAGCAGCAAACAAGGCCTCAGAAATAGTCAGGCTGTTGGATTATGGTTGTATGTGTATGAAATGTAAATCAAGTGTTTTCTGCTGTTGTGCAAGAGTGTGTGTTTCAGCAATGAAACCGTTAACAGCAGGCTAGTTAGACTGACAGCCTGCTGTGACCTATCAGGCATGATTTCCAGCCTTGGAAGTCGGGAACTTCCTTCGGACTGAGGAATGTGTTTCTTATCTCTGTGTGAGTTGAGCTGTGCTTGCCGAGCGAAGAGGCAAAAGAGAATGCCAGCTCAGAGCAATGGCTTTTGCTGTGTTTTGTAAATATGTATTATAGATATTGAAATAAATGTTTGGACTTCAGACTACAGATGTGTTTGAGTCTGACATTTGAACAGAGGAATTGGTGTGGCAGATGATTGCAACCAATTCATCAGGGTGCTGGAGCAGATGATTGATGGAGTTTGAAGAAACCCACCCAGCTCGCACCCTGACCCCACTCCACGCTGACACAGGCTTCTCTGAGTACAGAACCATCTTCTTTCCAGCCAGTACTCAGTGGTCTCACACACACACACAGAGAGAAACCTGTTCAAACCAGTTCTCCAGCAGCAGGACAGCAACAGTTGCAAACCGATACCCAGATCCTTGCAAACTCAGCCAATTGGCTTCATGCATTTGATTTTCCAGTATCTTTGCAAACCATGACAAACCCCAACTAGAAAGGATGTAACGCTAATGGAAACCCATCTTTGTCACGTCCCCTTCCTCTTCCTCGTCCTCCAGCACTGACAGCTGCCAACATCTGGGCCTCATCTTGACACTCTCGTTTGCCTGGAAATCCACAGAAGGTGTGATGGGAGCCAGATGTTTGCCTCAACTGCACCGAGGCTCCCAAAGCGGAATGGATTATGGTTCTCGGAGGAGTAAAACCTGTGAGAATAGGCACCAAGCCCCAGAGGCTTTCCTCTTGCTTTCTCCTCCTCCTAAAAGAGCCCATCTCCTTGGATCCAGAGAGAATTTTATGGAGCTGAATGTTCCTTTTTACAAACAATTTTTTGCAATCGCTGCGGCGACAGAAAGCCTGGGCTCGGGGCAGAAGAAAGGCCCTCATTTCCTCCAATGGGAACCGGTGTGGGCTGGGACGGATTCCTAGGGCTCTAATGATAAACAGCAAGGGAGTAAATATATATAATGGGCGCTTATAAACCAGAGCACAAACTGTACCCGTCGCAGGAACGCTGGGAATGCAATCGCCGCTCAACGGCTCCCCGGCGGCATTTCCTCCGCGCTCCTTAGAAGGAAAAGTGCATTCCGGGCCCTTGTTTGAGAAATTAATATAGGGCCATTTGCAGAGAGAGAGGGAATAATAGAGCCTTAGAGATGGAAAGGAACCCCAAAGGCTATCTAGTCCGACCCTTTCCTGCCATTTATTATTTATTTATTTGCAGTATTTATATTCCGGATCACATTGTATACATATAAGGCAAACATTCAATGCCCATATACACATAGAACAAAGACAGAGACAGACGCAGAGGCAATTTAAACTTCTCCTGAGGTGATGTTCGATTCCGGCCACAGGGTGGAGCAGCTGTTTATTTATTTATTTATTTATTTATTTATTTATTTACAGTACAGTAGAGTCTCACTTATCCAAGCTAAACGGGCCGGCAGAAGCTTGGATAAGCGAATATCTTGGATAATAAGGAGGGATTAAAGAAAAGCCTATTACACATCAAATTAGGTTATGATTTTACAAATTAAGCACCAAAACATCATGTTATACAACAAATTTGACAGAATAAGTAGTTCAATATGCAGAAATGTTATGTTGTAATTACTGTATTTACAAATTTAGCAACAAAATATCACGATATATTGAAAACATTGACTACAAAAATGGCTTGGATAATCCAGAAGCTTGGATAAGCGAGGCTTGGATAAGTGAGACTCTACTGTATTTATATTCCGCCCTTCTCACCCCGAAGGGGACTCAGGGTGGATCACATTGACACATATAGGCAAACATTCAATGCCTTTTAACATAGAACAAAGACAAGACAAACATAGGCTCCGAGCGGGGCTCGAACTCATGACCTCCTGGTCAGAGTGATTCATTGCAGCTGGTTGCAGCTGGCTTGCTCTCCTGCCTGCGCCACAGCTGTTTCATCATCCACTGCGACGGCACTTCCTCATTCCAACGGTGGCTGGATTATTTTTATGGAGTCGTAAATTAGTTAAATTATGCAACGAAGGTGCTCCTGAAAGGGGCCTCAACCCTTCATGCCAAGATTGGACTTCAACACAGATCACACCAGGATATTTTTATTATTACCATCTATTTATATTGTACTTCCATCTTGTATATAAAAATACAGCCTGCATATGTTTGTGCACGCAGAATTCCAAAAGTAGTTGGTTGATTAACTTAAATTTTTGACACAAAGTTACATTCCAATACGTGAGTGTTTTATAGGGAAATGAGTTTGGGGGAGAGAGAACCACGGATGATGGGACATGCAGTACAATCAATCACTTCGGCTCCCACAGACCACTGCGACTTGCACCAATGACAGATCAGGACTAAGCCTGGCTCACAACCCCCCCCCCCCCCGACACACTTTACGTCCTGGTGCGGTTAGAGGAGGACAGACCACAGATGATGGGATTTATTTATTTATTTATTTATTTACAGTATTTCTATTCCGCCCTTCTTTCTCACCCCGAAGGGGACTCAGGGCAGATTACAATGAACACATATATGGCAAACATTCAATGCCAACAGACAAACAACATACATTAGACAGACTCAGAGGCATTTTTAACATTTTTCCAGCTTCACGATTCCGGCCACAGGGGGAGCTGTTGCTTCACCGTCCAGTAGTGGCTGTACTTCCTCATTCCTTTCCTCGTGTTTTGCTGGCAGTTTTATGGTGTTGTAAATTAGCCTCCTGCATAAAGCGTCCCTAAATTTCCCTAATTGACAGGTGCAACTGTCTTTCGGGGCTGCATAGGTCAACAGCAAGCTGGGGCTATTAATGGTCAGGGGCTTAACCCGACCCGGGCTTCGAACTCATGACCTCTCGGTCAGTAGTGATTTATAGCAGCTGGTTACTAGCCAGCTGCGCCACAGCCCGGCCCCATTTGCAGTACCTTAACCCAAATCAGCTCACCCAGACCACTGTGACCCCCATGAATGATGGACATGGACCATATTTAGCACACAGACACCCCAACGAATGCTCTGACCCTTGAACATTGATACGGCGCAAGGTTCTTCTTGAGAACCTTGGAAAAGTCCATCCCCTTCAAAGACGGTTGTTTCCTCTTGCTGGGAAGCTCCTGCTGCCAAAAAGTTCACCCGAATGTTTGATTAACAGTCTCTTAGGCCCCATCAAACAGGCTCTAGTGCAAACGTGTTTGCTGTCTGACAAGGATAGAAAATACACTTCTACCGTCATCCGCATGACAACCGTCCAAATATTTGAGGAGGGCTTCCGTGCCACCTCCCAATTGTCTCCTTTCCACCTTTGCTCACCAGGCTCTTGCAATCTTTGGTGCCCTCCTCTGGACACATTCCACTTGGACAATAAGAGGCTGCAGAAGCAAGAGGAGAACCGGTGGATGGATGATTCTGGGACCTCATCCCACCGTTGAAATTGCACGCGTTACAATATGTGACGTGCCCGACCCGGGGGGGTTGGTGCTCATCTCCATTTCTAAGCCAAAGAGCCAGTGTTGTCTGTAGACGTCTCCAAGGTCATGACTGCATGGAGTGCCGTTACCTTCCCGCAGAAGCGGTACCTATTGATCTACTCACATTTGCATGTTTTCGAACTGCTAGGTTGGCAGAAGCTGGGGCTAACAGCGGGAGCTCACTCCGCTCCCCCGATTCGAACTGGCAACCTTTTGGTGAGCAAGTTCAGCTCACCTCTGTGCTGAACATTTACTTTGTAGTCAGTGTGCAACTGGCTTCGGTGTTTGTTGCGGGATGGGAAAGTCACCTTTAACTGTGAGCTCCTGAGGTGCTCACTTCTTTGTCGTCGGAATTCAAAGTTGGTCATTATGGGTGGACTACATGTCCCATCGTCCTGAGTCAATTCCCCTCAAACCCCACCAGTATTCAAGGTTGGTCATGGCAGGGTGAACTACAACTCCCATCATCCTAAGTCAATTCCCCCAAACCCCACCAGTATTCAAAGTTGGCCATGATGGGTGGACTACATGTCCCATCGTCCTGGGTTAATTCCCCCCAAACCCCACCAGTATTCAAGGTTGGCCATGGCAGGGTGAACTACAACTCCCATCATCCTAAGTCAATTCCCCCAAACCCCACCAGTATTCAAAGTTGGCTATGATGGGTGGACTACATGTCCCATCGTCCTGGGTTAATTCCCCCCAAACCCCCTCAGTATTCAAGGTTGGCTATGATGGGTGGACTACATGTCCCATCGTCCTGGGTTAATTCCCTCCAAACCCCACCAGTATTCAAGGTTGGCCATGGCAGGGTGAACTACAACTCCCGCCATCCTGGATCAATTACCTTCAAATCCCACTAGTATTCAAAGTTGACCACGACAGGGTGAACTACAACTTCTATCATCCTGGGTCAATTTATGCCCCCACTCCACCCCTGCCAGAATTCAAAGTGATCCATGGCAGGATGGATTACAGTTCCCATCATCCCGGGTCTATTCCCCCCCTCAAACCCCTACAAAGTTGGCTGCTGTAGGGTGGACTACAGCTCCCATCATCCCGGGTCTATTTCCCCCTTTCAAACCCCTACAAAGTTGGCTGTTGTAGGGTGGACTACAGCTCCCATCATCCCGGGTCTATTTCCCCCTCTCAAACCCCTACAAAGTTGGCTGTTGTAGGGTGGACTACAGCTCCCATCATCCTGGGTCTATTTCCCCCCCCCCCTCAAACCCCTACAAAGTTGGCTGCTGTAGGGTGGACTACAACTCCCATCATCCTGGCTCTATTTCCCCCTCTCAAACCCCTACAAAGTTGGCTGTTGTAGGGTGGACTACAGCTCCCATCATCCTGGGTCTATTTCCCCCCCCCTCAAACCCCTACAAAGTTGGCTGTTGTAGGGTGGACTACAACTCCCATCATCCTGGCTCTATTTCCCCCTCTCAAACCCCTACAAAGTTGGCTGATGTAGGGTGGACTACAACTCCCATCATCCAGGGTCTATTCCCCTCCTCAAACCCCTACAAAGTTGGCTGTTGTAGGGTGGACTACAACACCCATCATCCCGGGTCTATTTCTCCCTCTCAAACCCCTACAAAGTTGGCTGCTGTAGGGTGGACTACAACTCCCATCATCCTGGGTCAATTAACCTCAAACCCCAGCAGTATTTAAAGTTGGTCATGGTGGGCCTGTGTGGTCCAGATCCATTGTCGGTGGGAGTCACCGTGCTCTGTGGATACGGGACTTGTGGGTCCTCCACCAAAATGGCTCAATTCCTAAACAAGTGAGTTCAAAGAAAGTCCGGGGAAACTGGGAAACAGGGAATGTTTATCCAGACTGGGCTGCCAGGAGGAATTAGGAACACCTTGTGTGTGCAACAGTCTCTCCACCCTCGATAAACAACCCATCTGCAATCCATCTTTTTCCAATTTAGCGGGGCTTAATTTGAGTTGGGGGTTCATTGGGGCCGAATGGCGATGAAGAGTGCCTGGGAGCAATTACTCTCGGCCTCCCGATAAGAGACATTAAATATTTCCCTTTGCCGTTCCGGCTTATTATTTGCGTTTGGCTCCTTGGCTGGGCGGCCTGCCTGCCTCGAACTCTCCATTTCCGAGTGATTAAAGGCACAGACAGCTTGCTGTTGACTGAATCTTAAATCAGAATTTCCTTGCCATTTTACCCAGAGAGCTGACATTTATAGAGTTGGGTTGAGCACTTGTAAAAATGGGAGAAAACGCCGTTAAAAAATCTCTCTCCAAACAAGCATCGGTTGACAGCAAACAGATGGCCGGAGGCTCCTCTTTATAAACCGTGGGGGTCGGGAGAGAATTTGACAGATTTCCTTGTAATTTTTCGGGGGAGGAATAAAACATCTTACAGTTTTGCCCACCATATAACCATCCCAGCCCCATTTCTGGGCAACATTTCAGCGTCTTCAAAGGATTCGGGATGCCTGCAAGCGGTTGGCATAAAAAAGCTTTCTAAGAAACACTAGGAAACAAGCTGCTAGCGCGCCGAGGAGCCAATATTTGGAAGTCCGGGCTCTTTTAAGCCGCCAATAAATCGTTGCCAATCCACAAAGGCTCTTGCCAACCAGGCTCAGAAAACACTCCTGGAGATGTATGTCTTTTGTTGTTGTCCCTTAAGATACTATTTGGAGCTCGGCCCCCATTAAGGCAAAATTGAACCCGGTCTTAAAGTTGGGTTTCCGCGGTCCGAGCCGAGGGATTCCGCCGAGGCCTAGTCATCCTTTTTCGGAAACCGCAATTTGGGAAAAGGGCGGCCTCAGGAATGCATACATATACACATACACAAGACCACTTCCTCACTGGCCTTCAAAGGCTTTGGGTTTTGCTTTTTTTTAAAAAGAGAGAAATGCATTCCTGATTAAACACAGCTTTGTAAAGGAAGGAAGAGAACAGCTGGAGGAATTGTGCTCGGTTTCAGGACGTGGCGTTTCCATCCCAATCGGAAAGGATGGAGGGATCGAGGTTTGCACTGAAAGCCGGGAACATGTTGTGAATGGTGTGCGTGAGAGTGGGGTCAGCTAATACCGTGTTTCCAAGAAAATAAGGCAGTGTCTTATATTAATTTTTGTTCCCAAACATGTGCTAGGTCTTATTTTCAGGGGATATCTTCTTTTTTCACGATTCCTTTCTCACTCCTCCTCATTCCTCAGCGGCAGCAGCTCCCTCCTTCTCCACCGAGAAAGGTGCATGTGGTGCGAGGGAGGAGGAGGGAAAAGTGTGCGGTGGCAGCTCCTGTCTCCTAGGTCTTACTTTCAAGGGATGTCTTATATTTGGCAATGCAACAAAACCTCTACTACATCTTGTTAGCGAGAATAGCGGAATCCAGCAGCATCCAGTTAACACTATGTGCAAAAGACTCACACCAGGCAGAGGAATTGAAAGAACATAAGAACTTTACTCTTGCTTGTTGAGTTGAAATATAAAACAGTTCTGCAATCGTACAATGTCCATGTAGTTGCATAAGATCAATAACATCAGCATTCTATTTACAGCATAGCACATTCAAACTGCTACTTGACCGTAGCTAGAGAGCTTCTCCATTTCTGTGCTCTCCCTGCAAGCTCAGATTACCAACTGACAAACCCAGCCATCTGCCAGCAAACCGATACATTGTTTGAGGCGTGGCTTGCCTCTGCAAAAAGCTCAGCTCCCTTTTTGCAGAGATCTTTTGCAAGCAACTTTGCAAGGATTTCTTTACACACACACACATAGCAATTTTGGCGCAATACATCTTATTTTCAGGGGATCTTATTTTCGGGAAAACATGGTGCCTTCATCACACTGTTCAATGTATTTGTGGTACTTGTTGAGTTGAAATAGAAAACAGTTCTGCAATCGTACAATGTCCATGTAGTTGCATAAGATCAATAACATCAGCATTCTATTTACAGCATAGCATATTCAAACTGCTACTTGAACGTAGCTAGAGAGCTTCTCCATTTCTGTGCTCTCCCTGCAAGCTCAGATTACCAACTGACAAACCCAGCCATCTGCCAGCAAACCGATACATTGTTTGAGGCGTGGCTTGCCTCTGCAAAAAGCTCAGCTCCCTTTTTGCAGAGATCTTTTGCAAGCAACTTTGCAAGGATTTCTTTACACACACACACATAGCAATTTTGGCACAATACATCTTATTTTCAGGGGATCTTATTTTCGGGAAAACATGGTGCCTTCATCACACTGTTCAATGTATTTGTGGTACTCTGTGGTACTCAGCAGTTTTTCGGTAGATTTGCCATAACACTTTAATCGCTAGGCACCACCCACCATTCCCCCCCCCCCCCCCGTTCTTTGTGGGGAATAACCTCCTCTCTTTGAAATGTCAGCTATTACCATTTCCCCGAAAATAAGACCTAGTAGAGATTTTGCTGAATTGCTAAATATAAGGGCTCCCCTGAAAATAAGTCCTAGCAAAGTTTTTGTTTGGAAGCATGCCCCTGAACAGAATACCAGAGCATGCAGGAATGGTAAATGTACGTACTATAGATACCATTTTCTTACAGAAGCTGAGGAGATGATCAATGGTTTCGTCAGCTTCCTTGCACAGTCTGCATTTTGGGTCATCAGCTGATTTTTCGATCTTGGCCTGAATTGCATTTGTTCTGATGGCTTGCTCCTGGGTTGCAAGGATCAGGCCTTCTGTCTCCTTTTTCAGGGTCCCATTTGTGAGCCATAGCCAGGTTTTCTCCTTATCAGCTTTTCCTTCAATTTTGTCAAGGAACTGCCCATGCAATGTTTTGTTGTGCCAGCTGTAAGCTCTAGTCTGTAGTGCGGTTTTCTTGTACTGCCACCTTGACATAGTGGGGGGGCTTGACTGCTCCAATGATGACTGAGAGCTGTGCTGGCGGTAGTGTAACTACCGGCAGGTCCAACCAAGCCAGAGAGGCCTCAGCTGAGGAGCAGAACTAAGAGCACCTAACCCATTAGCATTATGGAGAATCAAACCCAAACGAAGTCTATACTGGCTCGGTCATCGCCCAGGATAAAAAGGACTGCGGTGGATGCCTCTGATTCTGGACATACATCAACAATTGGGCTACGGAATCAAAATACAAATGAACAGTCACAGAAGCGGCAGAAATATACAATGCCAGAAAACCGCACTATTATTATTATTATTATTATTATTATTATTATTATTATTATTATTATTATTTTATTATGACACAGCAAACAAGATAGATATGCTAGATTTCATATCACAAAATCTCAAGTCGAACACTTCCCAAGTGTCTAGGACTGTGTGATGTATTTTCAGATGATGTGTGCAGATCCCAGTAGGGTGGCCTTTTGCAGTTGGCAGATCGTGATTTTGTCAATGTCTATTGTTTCCAAATGCCGGTTTCCTTGCACAGTCTCCATTTTGGGTCATCAGCTGATTTTTCGATCTTGGCCTGAATTGCCTTTGTCCTGATGGCTTGCTCCTGGGCTGCAAGGATCAGGCCTTCTGTCTCCTTCTTCAGGGTCCCATTTGTGAGCCAGAGCCAGGTCTTCTCCTTATCAGCTTTTCCTTCAATTTTTTTCAAGGAACTTTCCATGCAGTGTTTTGTTGTGCCAGCTGTCAGCTCTAGTTTGTAGTGCGGTTTTCTTGTACTGATTCTTTGTCTGCTGTGATTTGAGGAGTTTCTGATTTTTGACTTCAATCAAAGCAGGTTCCTCACTTTGCTTTATTTATTATTATTATTATTATTATTATTATTATTATTATTATTATTATTATTATTATTATTATATTATACAGGCATTCCCCGAATTACAAACATTCAAAAAAGAAAGGTCTTCCTGCCTTATCCTGTCTTCTCAAAAGCAAAGGGGACAAAAATCAAACTCGCTCTGAGTTTTAGTCTGCTTCACCCTTGGCCTCCATTTTTTGAAAAAAGTTTCAGCATTTTGGATGGACACTTTTAATAAAACACAGAGTGGAGTCTTGGTTTCACTGACATTCAGTCCACTGGGTTATCCAAAAGGAATAAACAGAAATTACAAGCTGATGAGCTGGCCTGATAGCCTAGAAAGGAATACGTTCACAAGCAAGGAGGATCTAGGGGACACGATGCTCTGAATTAAAACACAAAGAGAATTATTAATGCGGAGTCTCCGTCATCTCCCGATGGTAAAAAAGCAGACCAAAGTGGAGCAGCCTCTTGCTGGAGGAAAACCTCCTCCCGTGAAATCCTGGGCATCTCATTACAGACATTCAGCCAGATCTTCTCTTTTGAAAAAAAAAAAGATAGAGAGAATGAGAGAGCGAGAGCGAGAGAGATCTGCTTGGAGACATTAGCATCCCGCTAAACAGCCACCTTGGCATCCTTCCCGATAAACAATTTATCTTACATATAAATAGCATCATTAACCTAAGCAGCAGACGTGGCACATCAGCCGAATGGCTTTTAGCTGGAAAGCAAATAAATCTCTCTTTTGGGGGGGGGGGGGGAAGAGAGGGGAGAGAAAGTTTAATATCTATTTATGGAATCGCTCCCCTGTACATTATGCAAAGATCTCCCTTGTTAAGGCCTCTGTTTGACATATGGGCAGCATCCAGGATCGGCACTGGATTGATTAGCATTGAACAGCCTTGCAGCTTCAAAGTCTGTCTGCTTCCTGCTTAGGGAATCCTTTGTTGGGAGGTGTTAGCTGGCCCTGATTGATTCATGTCTGGAATTCCTCTGTTTTCTGAGTGTTGTTCCTTATTTACTCCTCCTGGCCCTCTGGCCTGGCTGTATTCCTGGACTGTCATGAAGCCTTCCTCGAGGCCTGGCTACTCTGTCCGGCATTTTTCGGGGCTTGGTGGGAGAAAGAACTCTTGTCTGTCGGAGGCAAGTATATATATTTATTTATTACAGTCGATGACCAGCAACAGAAAACGTACAAGCATCAGAATAACGTAAAAACATATACAATTAGATATTACGAAACACAGTGAAGAACAAGGTTAAAACACAGTATTGAATGTGGTAGGTAAAACGATATAAAACATTTATATGCTAAAAAGACAAAGGTAAATATTAAGATCTTCTAAAACTGTGGCAACATCTTGCACCAACAAGCTATCACTGCTGCACAAAAGCTAGCAACTTTGGCAGTAATTTTGGGGTCTTGGTCTGCCAAAAGATAATCAACATAAAACCTTATAGATCTCCCTGGTAAACTTTCTAAAATTGGATTTATAAAATGTTTGCGAAGGTCTCGGTAAAAAGAGCAGTACAACAAGACAGTTGTACTGCACAGTTTCCACTGCCTCAGGTGTGAATGCTGCCATTGGCCACCCTGATTAGCATTGAACAGCCTTGCAGCTTCAAAGCCTGGTTGCTTCCTGCCTGGGGGAATCCTAACCCTAACCTCACAACCTCTGAGGATGCTTGCCATAGATGTGGGCGAAACGTCAGGAGAGAATACTTCTGGAACATGGCCGGACAGCCCAGAAAACAATCCCGGCCATGAAAGCCTTCGGCAACCCTTTGTTGGGTGTTAGCTGGCCCCGATTGTTTCATGCCTGGAAATTGAAATCCACAAGTGCGTGGACAATTTCAACAGAAAGGTGGAAACCATGAAAATGAACAAAATGAACACTCGGGATATTATTGGAGAACACAGAAACGCTGGACCACTCTCTTACTTAGGCGATCCCTCGTAGGCCGAGAATGATGGTCCTCCAGTTATAGGGTCTTGGGGGTGTGTCTGCAGGTGACTGAAGAGACCTATTCTTGATCTGCATGTTCTCCCACAATGAGGACATCGGTTTCCAGGTGGAAGGCGGTCCCGGTCAGGGTTGGCTTGACGCTCCTTCCTCTTGGCACGTTTCTCCCTTAAGCCCTCCATTCGTGCCTCTTCAAACTCCGCAGCACTGCTAGTCACAGCTGACTCCCAATTAGAGCACTCAAGGGCCAGGGCTTCCCAGTTCTCAGTGTCTATGCCACAGTTTTTGAGGTTGGCTTTAAGCCCATCTTTAAATCTCTTGAGTTCGGAGTAGAGTAGCTGCTTTGGGAGACGGTGATCTTTGGGCATTCAGACAACGTGGCCAGTCCAGCGGAGTTGATGGCGTAGGAGCATCGCTGCAATGCTGGTGGTCTTTGCTTCTTCCAGCACGCTGATATTTGTCCGCCTGTTTTCCCAAGAGATTTGCAGGATTTTCCTGAGGCAACGCTGATGGAAACGCTCCAGGAGTTTGGTGTGACGTCTGTAGACAGTCCACGTTTCGTAGGGTTGGGAGGACAATGGCTTTGTAAATAAGCACCTTGGTCTCTCTATGGATGTCCCGGTCATCAAACACTCTCTGCTTCATACGGAAAAATGCTGCACTCGCACAGCTCAGGCGGTGTTGTATTTCAGTGTCATCTGTAGTCCGTCCACGTTTCGCAGGCGTAGAGCAGGGTTGGGAGGGGAATGGCTTTATAAACAAGCACCTTGTTATCTCTATGGATGTCCCGGTCATCAAACACTCTCTGCTTCATACGGAAAAATGCTGCACTCGCACAGCTCAGGCGGTGTTGTATTTCAGTGTCATCTGTAGTCCGTCCACGTTTCGCAGGCGTAGAGCAGGGTTGGGAGGGGAATGGCTTTATAAACAAGCACCTTGTTATCTCTATGGATGTCCCGGTCATCAAACACTCTCTGCTTCATACGGAAAAATGCTGCACTCGCACAGCTCAGGCGGTGTTGTATTTCAGTGTCATCTGTAGTCCGTCCACGTTTCGCAGGCGTAGAGCAGGGTTGGGAGGGGAATGGCTTTATAAACAAGCACCTTGTTATCTCTACGGATGTCCTGGTCATCAAACACTCTCTGCTTCATTCGGAAAAATGCTGCACTCGCAGAGCTTAGGCGGTGTTGTATTTCAGTGTCAATGTAGACTTTTGTGGAGAGGTGGCTGCCAAGGGTAGCGGAAATGGTCAACATTTTCTAATGTTACACCATTGAGCTGTATTCCTGGCTTTGCAGAGGGATTAGCTGGTGCCTGTTGGAAGAGCACTTTGGTTTTCTCAATGTTCAGTGAGAGGCCGAGCTTCTCGTATGCTTCTGCGAAGGTGTTTAGAGTGGCTTGTCGGTCTTCTTCTGAGTGTGCACAGACTACGTTGTCATCGGCATATTGGAGTTCTATAACAGATGTTGTGGTGACCTTGGTTTTGGCTTGCAGTCTGCTGAGGTTAAATCTATATATAAATGAGTGATGGCATCACGGCGACCCACAAAACAACAAAACTACAGGCCCCCCAACCTCAAAATTTGACAACACAACCCATCATCCATGCCTCTAGGTTGATACAACAAAAAGAGAAGAAAAATAAAGTCCTACTTAGAGGGAGAGCAATAATTGTTTTTATCCAATTGCTGCCACTTAGAAGGCTAAGCTCCGCCCACTTGGTCTCCTAGCAACCCACTCAGCCCAGTGTTAATAAAAGAATAAAAAATAAAATAAATACAAATAATACAATAAAAATAATTAAAAACATTAAAAATTAATACAATAAAATACTATAACAAAATAACTAAAAATAATACAACAAAATAATAAAATATAATAAATAAAAAAGATAAGTTACAATAAAATTAATTAAAAAAAATACAAATAACGTCAAATAAAAATTCCACAACAACTTTTAACCAATACCACCACCACTTTGCCACAGCAACGCGTGGCCGGGCACAGCTAGTAGCTTAAATAGGACCACTCTCACCACTATCCTGTCAGAGAAGGCATTGAAATCCACATGAAGCAGAAAGGAGGGAACCATGAAAAGGAACACAATCTGGGGACCAGTATTTTAAAAAAGACTCTAAAATCAGGACAGTAAATAAAGAATAATACTCAGAAAACAGGAATTCCTGACAGGAAACAAGGAAGAATATTGAAGTGTAAAGAGAAAGAGGGAAGGAGGGAGGGAGGGAGAGTGCTGCGCATGCGTATTTACCCGACAGTTAGGAGTATTGGGCGGGATCCACTTGGAGGCCCGGCAGCGTCCCTCAGGCTTCGGCCTCATGCCTGGCTGGAGCGGGCCCTGCTTCTGAGGCCTCGGTGGAGGCTTCTTCCCCGCCTGGGGCTCGGGCCTGCCCTCATCCAAGTGGGCCCCGAGCGCTGGGAACAGCCGGGCCCGGACCAGGTGGGGTGCTGCTTGGGCCTGCTTCCCAGGCCCCAATCGAGGCCCTTTTCTCCTCAGCTTCTTCTTCCCGCCTTGTGTTTACGGCCCACAGGGGGCGCCTCGGAGGCAGGCCTTTCGCGGTGTCCATTTTGAAAAGACGGACCTTGGATAAGCGAAAAGGTTGGATAGTAAGGAGGGATTATTAAACAGCTCTTTCGCTAGTGTACTAGCACCACAGTGATTTGAGTATTGGGCGATGGATCTGGAGGCCAAGAAGCATTCATCCTGGAATTTACACGCACTCCTGATCGCCACAGGCAAGCACTTTGGACGCTCCTCAGAGGGATTCATGGTCTCTGATCATTTTAGTCACCTCTTCCTCTGGACACGTTCCTGATTGTCACATATTGATACATGGTTTTCATGTCTTCTTTCAACCTTCCCTTCTGCAGTTTTTAAAATGTCAGGAGTGACTTGAGAAACTGCAAGTCGCTTCCGATGTGAGAGAATTGGCCGTCTGCAAGGACGTCGCCCAGGGGACGCCCAGATGTTTTTGATGTTTTACCATCCTTGTGGGAGGCTTTTCTCATGTCCCTGCATGGGGAGCTGGAACTGACAGAGGGAGCTCATCCACACTCCCCGGATTCGAATCAGCAACCTTTAGGTCAGCCGTCCTGCCAGTACAAGAGTTTAACAAACCCAGCTCTTTAAGACGCTACTCAAGAGGGATTCATGGTCTCCAGACCTCTGATCATTTTAGTCACCCTCTTCCTCTGGACACCTTCCAGATTGACAATATTTCTTTCAAACTGCGGTGCCCAGAACTGGACACAGTATTCCAGGTCAAGAGGTCTGACCAGAGCCAAAGAGGGGCACCACAGAATCCTAGAATAGTAGGGTTGGAACTCTACCACGACTTCCCTCGATCTAGACACTAGACTCCTTTGGACGCAGCCCCAAATGCCCTTGGCTTTTAAGCTCACCTTGTTGTCCTTGGCTTCCACCTGCTTGGCCGACTCCTGGATCCTCTCCTGCAGCTCCACGATGGTGCTCAGGGACTTGTCGCAGCGCTCCTTCTGGTCCTTGATCTCCTGCTCGATGCTGAAGCCCCTCGGAGACGGGGGCAGCACCTCCGCCTTCACCTGGACGGCCTTCTCGCACATCCCAGCAGGCTTGGTGCTCAGCGAGGCCACCCTTTCGGCCATGCTGGCGACCTGGCCTTCCAGCCTGAGGGTCCCCGTCTTGTGTTCCAGCCTCTCGGCCTCCTCCCGGATCTCCAGCTCCCTCAGGGACTGCTTTGCGCTCTGGATTCCCGACTGCAGTGCGGCGACCTCCTCGCCCCTGGCTTGGCTCTCCTGCTCCTTCTCTTTCAGGGCGGCCTTCGCACTCGCCACCTCTCCTTCCAGCCCCTCCTTGACCCGCGTGTGCTCTGCCAAGGGGATGGAGGTGCCCCTGAGGTGGGCAAGTTCCCGCCGCAGCTCTTCGGCCTTTTGGCGCTGCTCCTGGTGACCGGCTTCCTGGCTGCTCAGCTCTGCCTTCAGCCCCTCCATGGCAGCGTTGAGCTCCCGCTTCAGGGCCTCCACCTGCTCCACTGGCACGTACTGGACCCGGAGGCGGCTCTGGGCTTCCTGGGCCTCCGAGCGCTGCCTGGCGCTCTCCTCCTGAAGCCGCTCCTTCTCTGACTGGGTCTCGGCAAACTTCTGCTGCAGCTCCCGCAGCTGCGTGTTGAGGTTCCACCTTGGCGGCGAAGGTCCGCTCCGTTTCATGCGACTTCTCCGCCAGGACGTAGTTGTGCCGGAGGTCACTCTGGACAGCCAGGAGGCTGGCCCTCAGCTTCTCGTTCTCCTGGCACCAGGTCCTGATCTCCTCCTCCTTCCCAGCCAACTGCTCCCCGCATTCAGCCAGCTGGCCCCTTAATTCCTTCACTGCGGCCTCAAAGCCTCGCTCCTTCTCCTCCAGGCTGGCCAGCGGGGCGTACTTGGACGCGATGCACTCCTGGATCATGTCAAGCTCCTGCTTCTGCGCCTCGATCTCCACGTGCAGCTGCACAACCTCCTCTTGCTTCTGCTGATACTTTGCAAGCATTTCCGAACTGCCGTTCCGGGGATTCCGGCCCTCCTCTTCGGACTTCTGAGCCTCACTCAGTCACTGTACAGTGCTAATCCTTGCAGAACTTTGCCGTGGCCTTCCTCTGAGGCTGAGAGAGAGTGCCCTGCTGATGTCCATCCAGGCTAGAGGGGATGCAGACCCTACTCTTCGGACTTCAAAGCCATACTCAGTCACTGTATAGTGCTAATCCTTGCAGAACTTTGCCTTGGCCTTCCTCTGAGGCTGAGAGAGAGTGCCCTGCTCACGTCCTTCCTGGGCTCAATGGGGGTTCCGACCCTCCTCTTCGGACTTCTGAGCCACACTCAGTCACTGTATAGTGCTAATCCTTGCAGAACTTTGCCGTGGCCTTCCTCTGAGGCTGAGAGAGAGTGCCATGCTCCCGTCCTTCCTGGGCTCAACGGGGGTTCCGACCCTCCTCTTCGGACTTCTAAGCCACACTCAGTCACTGTATAGTGCTAATCCTTGCAGAACTTTGCCGTGGCCTTCCTCTGAGGCTGAGAGAGAGTGCCCTGCTCCCGTCCTTCCTGGGCTCAACGGGGATTCCGACCCTCCTCTTCGGACTTCTAAGCCACACTCAGTTACTGTACAGTGCTAATCCTTGCAGAACTTAGCTGTGGCCTTCCTCTGAGGCTGAGAGAGAGTGCCCTGCTGATGTCCATCCAGGCTGGAGGGGGTGCGGACCCTCCCTCCTCTTCGGACTTCTAAGCCACGCTCAGTCACTTACACTGCTAATCCTTGCAGAACTTTGCCGTGGCCTTCCTCTGAGGCTGAGAGAGAGTGTCCTGCTGACGTCCTTCCTGGGCTCAACGGGGGTTGAGACCCTCCTCTTCGGACTTCTAAGCCACGCTCAGTCACTGTACACTGCTAATCCTTGCAGAACTTTGCCGTGGCCTTCCTCTGAGGCTGAGAGAGAGTGCCCTGCTCACGTCCTTCCTGGGCTCAACGGGGGTTCCGACCCTCCTCTTCGGACTTCTAAGCCACGCTCAGTCACTGTACATTGCTAATCCTTGCAGAACTTTGCCGTGGCCTTCCTCTGAGGCTGAGAGAGAGTGCCCTGCTCACGTCCTTCCTGGGCTCAATGGGGGTTCCGACCCTCCTCTTCGGACTTCTGAGCCACACTCAGTCACTGTATAATGCTAATCCTTGCAGAACTTTGCTGTGGCCTTCCTCTGAGGCTGAGAGTGTCCTGCTGACGTCCTTCCTGGGCTCAACGGGGGTTGAGACCCTCCTCTTCGGACTTCTAAGCCACGCTCAGTCACTGTACACTGCTAATCCTTGCAGAACTTTGCCGTGGCCTTCCTCTGAGGCTGAGAGAGAGTGCCCTGCTCACGTCCTTGCTGGGCTCAATGGGGGTTCCGACCCTCCTCTTCGGACTTCTAAGCCACACTCAGTCACTGTATAATGCTAATCCTTGCAGAACTTTGCTGTGGCCTTCCTCTGAGGCTGAGAGTGTCCTGCTGACGTCCTTCCTGGGCTCAACGGGGGTTGAGACCCTCCTCTTCGGACTTCTAAGCCACGCTCAGTCACTGTACACTGCTAATCCTTGCAGAACTTTGCCGTGGCCTTCCTCTGAGGCTGAGAGAGAGTGCCCTGCTCACGTCCTTCCTGGGCTCAACGGGGGTTGAGACCCTCCTCTTCGGACTTCTAAGCCACGCTCAGTCACTGTACACTGCTAATCCTTGCAGAACTTTGCCGTGGCCTTCCTCTGAGGCTGAGAGAGAGTGCCCTGCTCACGTCCTTCCTGGGCTCAACGGGGGTTCCGACCCTCCTCTTCGGACTTCTGAGCCACACTCAGTCATTGTATAGTGCTAATCCTTGCAGAACTTTGCTGTGGCCTTCCTCTGAGGCTGAGAGAGAGTGCCCTGCTCACGTCCTTGCTGGGCTCAATGGGGGTTCCGACCCTCCTCTTCGGACTTCTAAGCCACACTCAGTCACTGTATAATGCTAATCCTTGCAGAACTTTGCTGTGGCCTTCCTCTGAGGCTGAGAGTGTCCTGCTGACGTCCTTCCTGGGCTCAACGGGGGTTGAGACCCTCCTCTTTGGACTTCTGAGCCACACTCAGTCACTGTACATTGCTAATCCTTGCAGAACTTTGCCGTGGCCTTCCTCTGAGGCTGAGAGAGAGTGCCCTGCTCACGTCCTTGCTGGGCTCAATGGGGGTTCCGACCCTCCTCTTCGGACTTCTAAGCCACACTCAGTCACTGTACAGTGCTAATCCTTGCAGAATTTGCCTTGGCCTTCCTCTGAGGCTGAGAGAGAGTGCCATGCTCCCGTCCTTCCTGGGCTCAACGGGGGTTGAGACCCTCCTCTTCGGACTTCTGAGCCACACTCAGTCACTGTACATTGCTAATCCTTGCAGAACTTTGCCGTGGCCTTCCTCTGAGGCTGAGAGAGAGTGCCCTGCTCACGTCCTTGCTGGGCTCAATGGGGGTTCCGACCCTCCTCTTCGGACTTCTGAGCCACACTCAGTCATTGTATAGTGCTAATCCTTGCAGAACTTTGCTGTGGCCTTCCTCTGAGGCTGAGAGTGTCCTGCTGACGTCCTTCCTGGGCTCAACGGGGGTTGAGACCCTCCTCTTCGGACTTCTGAGCCACACTCAGTCACTGTACATTGCTAATCCTTGCAGAACTTTGCCGTGGCCTTCCTCTGAGGCTGAGAGAGAGTGCCCTGCTCACGTCCTTGCTGGGCTCAATGGGGGTTCCGACCCTCCTCTTCGGACTTCTAAGCCACACTCAGTCACTGTACATTGCTAATCCTTGCAGAACTTTGCCGTGGCCTTCCTCTGAGGCTGAGAGAGAGTGCCCTGCTCACGTCCTTGCTGGGCTCAATGGGGGTTCCGACCCTCCTCTTCGGACTTCTAAGCCACACTCAGTCATTGTATAGTGCTAATCCTTGCAGAATTTGCCTTGGCCTTCCTCTGAGGCTGAGAGAGAGTGCCATGCTCCCGTCCTTCCTGGGCTCAACGGGGGTTCCGACCCTCCTCTTCGGACTTCTAAGCCACACTCAGTCACTGTATAGTGCTAATCCTTGCAGAACTTTGCTGTGGCCTTCCTCTGAGGCTGAGAGTGTCCTGCTGACGTCCTTCCTGGGCTCAACGGGGGTTGAGACCCTCCTCTTCGGACTTCTGAGCCACACTCAGTCACTGTACATTGCTAATCCTTGCAGAACTTTGCCGTGGCCTTCCTCTGAGGCTGAGAGAGAGTGCCCTGCTCACGTCCTTGCTGGGCTCAATGGGGGTTCCGACCCTCCTCTTCGGACTTCTAAGCCACACTCAGTCACTGTACATTGCTAATCCTTGCAGAACTTTGCCGTGGCCTTCCTCTGAGGCTGAGAGAGAGTGCCCTGCTCACGTCCTTGCTGGGCTCAATGGGGGTTCCGACCCTCCTCTTCGGACTTCTGAGCCACACTCAGTCATTGTATAATGCTAATCCTTGCAGAACTTTGCTGTGGCCTTCCTCTGAGGCTGAGAGTGTCCTGCTGACGTCCTTCCTGGGCTCAACGGGGGTTGAGACCCTCCTCTTCGGACTTCTGAGCCACACTCAGTCACTGTACATTGCTAATCCTTGCAGAACTTTGCCGTGGCCTTCCTCTGAGGCTGAGAGAGAGTGCCCTGCTCACGTCCTTGCTGGGCTCAATGGGGGTTCCGACCCTCCTCTTCGGACTTCTAAGCCACACTCAGTCACTGTACATTGCTAATCCTTGCAGAACTTTGCCGTGGCCTTCCTCTGAGGCTGAGAGAGAGTGCCCTGCTCACGTCCTTGCTGGGCTCAATGGGGGTTCCGACCCTCCTCTTCGGACTTCTAAGCCACACTCAGTCACTGTACAGTGCTAATCCTTGCAGAATTTGCCTTGGCCTTCCTCTGAGGCTGAGAGAGAGTGCCATGCTCCCGTCCTTCCTGGGCTCAACGGGGGTTCCGACCCTCCTCTTCGGACTTCTGAGCCACACTCAGTCACTGTATAATGCTAATCCTTGCAGAACTTTGCTGTGGCCTTCCTCTGAGGCTGAGAGTGTCCTGCTGACGTCCTTCCTGGGCTCAACGGGGGTTGAGACCCTCCTCTTCGGACTTCTGAGCCACACTCAGTCACTGTACATTGCTAATCCTTGCAGAACTTTGCCGTGGCCTTCCTCTGAGGCTGAGAGAGAGTGCCCTGCTCACGTCCTTGCTGGGCTCAATGGGGGTTCCGACCCTCCTCTTCGGACTTCTAAGCCACACTCAGTCACTGTACATTGCTAATCCTTGCAGAACTTTGCCGTGGCCTTCCTCTGAGGCTGAGAGAGAGTGCCCTGCTCACGTCCTTGCTGGGCTCAATGGGGGTTCCGACCCTCCTCTTCGGACTTCTAAGCCACACTCAGTCACTGTACATTGCTAATCCTTGCAGAACTTTGCCGTGGCCTTCCTCTGAGGCTGAGAGAGAGTGCCCTGCTCACCTCCTTGCTGGGCTCAATGGGGGTTTCGACCCTCCTCTTTGGACTTCTAAGCCACACTGAGTTACTTTTGGAATTGTATGTTGGGCTTCGAATTATTGCCGGTTGTGTGGCCGCCCCAAGTCCCCTTCAGGGTGAGAAAGGCGGGATACAAGTATGCGAAATAATTAATAGTCCTTAGAGAGCTTTGGTGTGGTCTTCCTCTGAGGCTGAGAGAGAGTGCCCTGCTCAAGTCCATCCAGGCTGAAAGGGGGAGCGAGTTCAGATCCTCCTCTTTGGACTTCTAAGCCACATTCAGTCACTATAAAGTACTAATCCTTATATGGTGCTAATTCCAATCCTCAGCCTCTGAGGATGCCTACCATAGATGTGGATGAAACATCAGGAGAGAATACTTCTGGAACATGGTCATACTGCCTAGAAAACACATAACAACCCTGTGATCCGACCATGAAAGCTTTCGACAACACAGTTGTCGGATTCCGGGTTGTTGTATGTCTTCCAGGCTGTATGGCCATGTTCCAGAAGCATTCTCTCCTGATGCTTCGCCCACATCTGTGGCAGGCATCCTCAGAGGTTGCGAGGTATATGGAGAAACTAAGCAAGGCAGGTTTATATATCTGTTGGAAGGTCCAGTGTGGGGGAAAGAACTCTGTCTGTTGGAGGCCGGTATGCATGTTGTAATTAATCACTTTGAATAAGCATTAAATGTCCTTCCAAGCTTCACATCCTGGCCTGTGGGAATCCTTTGTTCAGAGTCGTTAGCTGCCCCTGATTGATTCATGTCTGGAATTCCTGTTTTCAGAGTGTTGCTCCTTATTTACTGTTCTGATTTTGGAGTTTTTTAAAATGCTGTTAGTCAGATTTGGTTCATTTTCATGGTTTCCTCCTTTCTGTTGAAATTGTCCACATACTTGTCGATTTCAGTGGCTTCTCTGTGTAGTCTGACATGATGGTCATTGGAGTGATCCATTACATTTAAAGTGGATGGCGAGACCACAGGGATCTGGGAAACACAGTCTCCCTGTGGTCCTCCGACAAGGCCTGTCTTTTCCTCCTCAGCCGTGTCTGCACTGTGGCATGAATGCACTTTGACACCACTTTAACTGCTATGTGATCTGTAGTTTTAAAGGGTCTTCTCTGCTATGGAGGCCACCAAAGCGACAACTCCCAGTATTCCATAGCATGGAGCTATGGCGGTTCAAGTGGTGCCGAACTGCATTAACTCGATAGCGTAGAGCCAGCCTTCATCTCACACCGACGGCATCCAAACCAATCATTTAACTTTGGGAAGATGAAGGCGGTTCCCTGAAATGGAGAGGCAGAAGGGCCAAGGCTTTGGGTGAAGGACCTCTTTCTTGCTTTGCCATTTTGCAAACGGGGCCCAAGAGACTTCCCATGGCACTGAGGTCCTATCACGGCCTCATCGACCACCTCCTTCCTTCCTGGGTTTCACCCTCCTCTCTCCTTCCTTTCCTCCTTCCCTCCCTTTAGAGCTGGGCTCCTCTTTTGCAACGAACCATAAATTACACGCTGACAGCTCTAATTTGAGCAAAGTATGCCTGGTTGCTTCTGGCACAAGCAGCCGGCTGCTATAATAAGGTCAATATATATTCATTGTCGCATGGCTTGATGTGCCAGAGAACATGGCGAGAAGGGAAGAGGGGGAGGAAGAGAGGGAGAGGAGGCAAGAAAGGCAGTTGTTTCTTTGGGGCGATGTGGGGCGGGCGCGCCTTCTGGGTGGGAAGGCTATTAACCCATTTTTACAGGGGGGAAAATACGCTTCATAAGTCGTCTCCCTGCTGGGCAAAACAAGGAGAGTTTTCCCATGCATCTGGGACCTTTTGGGTGGGAAATGCATCCATCCCATTGAAAAACGCTTTTGCTCACACAAAAACCCCAATACCTCAATATAAATATACACTCTACTGACTCGAATCAATGCTCACCTTTTTTTTGGGGGGGGGGGGGGCTAAATTACCTTGCCAAAATTACAGTGTGCATTATATTTACGTAATACGGTAATCTTAGTGCTGAGTCAAAGCAATATGGATTTGTAGTTTGGTGAGGCACCAGCATTCCTTGGCAGAGAAGACTCAAGACTATGCAAAACTACAGTTCCTGTGATTCCATAATATTGAACCAAGGCAGTTTTTTTTTGTATTTTGTTTTTTTTTTGTATCGGGAGCAAATCAAGAAACTGCAAGTCGCTTCATAGAATTGGCTGTCTGCAGGGATGTTGCCAAGGGGACGCCCAGAGGTTTTGATGTTTTACCATCCTTGTGGGAGGCTTCTCTCATGTCCCCGCATGGGGAGCTGGAGCTGATAGAGGGAGCTCATCCATGCTCTCCCCGGGTTGGACTTGAACCAGCAACCTTCAGGTCAGCAACCCAACCTTTAAGTCATCAGTCCTGCCAGCACAATGGTTTAATCCACTGTGCCACCAGGACTTCCATACCCAGGCAGTTGAAATGCATTCATTCTACATCATAGATCAGTGATGGCCAACCTATGACACGCGTGTCAGCACTGACACGCCTAGCCATTTTTGCTGACACGCTGCCGCCTGCAGATTGATTGGATGACTATGTCTTTTGTGGCCAAATTTGGTGTGATTTGGTCCAGTGGTTTTGTTGTTTACTCCATGGGAATTATGCACATATATATAATTCTATTATTATTCTATTATTATTGTAGTATATTATCATATTAGTACTATTATATTATTCATTATTCATGACTACATTGAAACTAGAATAGAGAGAAATCGGTGTGGAAACTGCAAGAGGTACCATAGATTGTTGTACATGGAAATAAGGGTAGTAAATAGTTTTTGATTTATTAAATACAGTTATATATTACAATTATACATCTTTGTTATTTAAACTATACATATTGCGAAATTATGGTTTTTCTCTCTCGAAGTGACACACCACCCAAGTCATGCTAAGTTTTTTGGTGAATTTTGACACACCAAGCGCAAAAGCTTGCCCATCATTGTCATAGATGCACCTCAAGGTTTTCCTTTCCGTTGCTGCCAATGTAACATCTAACAATGAACTCATCTGCAGTCAGCAGGAAAAGCCATGGGGTCACCGAAGTGCATTGCCTGTGTCTCTTCTCAAGAGTCCTTCGGGGAGTATCAACACCCATTGTTTTGACAGTCTGGATCCATTGTCTCACCAGGTCTGGCAGGATTATAGTGATCAGCACTCACAGACCTGAACCCACGTTCCTTTTCTAGTTTATTAAAGTTCCCACCAAATACAGTCCAATCAGATGAAATGGCAAATGGCATGTCTCAGCCAATCAGCAGAGGGTTATAGCCAATATCAACTTGGTTTGAATAGCTTACAAACATTTATAATTTATGCATCCATTGCCTTTATGTCTGATTTGAGAGCGCAGACTCTCCTGACATCCTCTTTGGCGCAGAGAATAAAAGCCTCTGATCTTTGCCTTCACTCTAGTGTGTCTTATTGGAGCTCAGGAACACCAGGAACTCAAACCTGTGGATCAGTGGAGCTGAAATTACAGTAGAGTCTCACTTATCCAACATAAATGGGCTGGCAGAATGTTGGATAAGCAAATACGTTGGATAATAAGGAGGCATTAAGAAAAAACCTATTCAACATCAAATTAGGTTATGATTTTACAAATTAAGCACCAAAACATCTTGTTATACAACAAATTTGACAGAAAAAGCAGTTCAATACGCAGTTAATTCTGTGTTGTGTTTTTTCGCCTATTGTGTATATTTTATTATTGGTTTTTGTTGTTGTCCTTTGATGTTTCATATTTTATCATTGCTTGAATTTTGATTTTGCTGTAAGCCGCCCCGAGTCCCCGTCAGGGGAGATGGAGGCGGGATATAAATAAACATTATTATTTTATTTTATTATGACACAGCAAACAAGATAGACATGCTGGATTTCATATCACAAAATCACAAGTCGAACACTTCCCAAGTGTCTAGGACTGTGTGATGTATTTTCGGATGATGCGCGCAGATCCCAGCGGGGTGGCCTTTTGCAGCTGGCAGATCGTAATTTTGTCAATGTCTATTGTTTCCAAATGCCGGCTGAGATCTTTTGGCATGGCACCCAGTGTGCCCATCACCACTGGGACCACCTGCACTGGTTTCTGCCAGAGTCTCTGAAGTTCAATCCTGAGGTCCTGATAGCGGCTGAGTTTTTCCTGTTGTTTTTCGTCAATGCGACTGTCACCTGGGATGGCAACATCAATGATCCAAACATTTTCTTTTCCACAACTGTGATGTCTGGTGTGTTGTGTTCCAGAACATTATTATTATTATTATTATTATTATTATTATTATTATTATTATTAATGTTATGTTGTAATTACTGTATTTACAAATTTAGCACCAAAATATCACGATGTATTGAAAACATTGACTACAAAAATGCGTTGGATAATCCAGAACGTTGGATAAGCAAATGTTGGATAAGAGAGACTCTACTGTACATCCAAAAGCAACGCTCCTCACATAAAAGTATTTACACCAGAGTAAGTCGCTAACCAGATCCTGGCCCAAGATCTCCATTCATTGAGTGTTACGGGCATTTGTGTCACACACACACACATACAGACAGCATGCTATATAGGTGCCGCCTTCTCACCCGGGCGGACATTTTCATAAGATGCATATTAAAGAAGTGAGATTAGAGAGTGTTCCTCAGCAATCACAAGTGTTTAAAAAGCAATAACCGTTTTTCTCTTTGCTGCAGCAGCAGTTGGCGGTGATAAATGGCATGTAATTTCATGGGCGGCATTTCAATCTCCCAAAGTATTAGTGCCGTTGTTCCCCAAGCGCCACTCCGGAGATGGATTCCTTTTGGCAGCCTCCAGTTTCCCTCCTCCGTCGCTCCCTGCCTCTGAACTCATTGGGAGAAAACTAGGCATGTATTTATCTGGTGAGCTGCAGGAGGGCTGCAGGAGGGCTGGGGGCCGAGGCTCCTGCCATAAAATGTGTATCTTGTGCCTCTTGTTAGAGGGACCAGATCCTGAGAGATTATCCTTGGAAGGAGAAGGCCTTGAGAGCCTTTACTCCAGTTGCAGCGCATGACAACTTTGGAGGAGCCAGGCTACGGGCAGAAAAAATATTGTTGTTGTTGGGTTGTTGTGTATTTTCCAGGCTGTGCACAGGCAAGAGGCCACTATAGCTAGAAATGTAATCCAATAATCTGAACTATAAAACAGTAATTAAACCAAAACATAATCCATGTGTTACCAACACACATACATTCATAGAAAGTAAAACTCTATATTCAGAGTTTGTGAGTCCAATGCCCACCAGAGTTCATGTTCCACACGGAGGACTGAAAAAGTCACTAATTGTGAGTCCAAATTGTAGTTTCAGAAGGCAATTTAGCTTACTCTGCCTATAAGTGCAAACTACAAATCCTAATTTCCCATCATATTGAGCAACATGATTGGGTTGAAACTGCATTGTGTTGTCGAAGGCTTTCTTGGCCGGGATCACAGGTTGGTTGTATGTCTTTCGGGCTCTGTGGCCATGTTCTAGAAGTATTCTCTCCTGATGTTTCGCCCACATCTATGGCAGGCATCCTCACCTTCTCTTTTGGTCTCACTCTGTTTGCCTCTTTGAGATACTGAAATGCAAGAAAATTGGGAATAGAAGGAATATTTTGCAAGGAGTGGGATCCTTCTTGGGGCAAGGCCGTCATTTTGCAACTTGCCCTTGAGAAACCCAGATCAAGGACCCTGTGTTTACATCCAAACACAGTGCTACCTTACGAATAAACTGCAACCCTGCAAAGTGCAATATGCATCAATGCAGCCACGTATGCAAGATGCATCCATGCTTGGCTGGGTATAATGTGCATGAGAGTCAATGCATGATGCACATGTTTGGTGTCACTTCTGAGATTGCAGATCAAGGGCCCTATGTTTACATCCAAACACAGTGCTACCTTATTAATAAACTGCAACCCTGCACAGTGCAATATGCATCTGTACACCCATGCGCACAAGATGCATCTATGCTTGGCTGGGTATAATGCGCATGAGAGTCAATGCATGATGCACATGTTTGGTGCCACTGAGATTGCAGATCAAGGGCCCTATGTTTACATCCAAACACAGTGCTACCTTATTAATAAACTGCAACCCTGCACAGTGCAATATGCATCAGTGCATGCAAGATGCATCCACGCATGGCTGTGCATAATGCGCCTGAGAATCTATGCATGATGCACATGTTTTGGCTTCTGAGATTGCAAACTGATCATAGGCGAACATGGCCATCTGCTTCCAGAGAGGATCCGATGCATGCGAAGAAACCAACAGGATCCCAGCCTTTGGGTTGTAATCCTAATGAAACAAGAAGCGTGTGCTCTTTGTTTGAGTCAAGGGACCGAGAGAGAACGCCGTTCGTGAAGCCACACAAGGAACCTCCTCCTCCTCCTCCTCCTCTGTTCTTCAGTCCTATAAGCAAATCTTGTCAGGGCCCCGTCATGATCCCAAGGCATCAATATTTGCCTTTCCTTCTGCCAGATTCAGAGTTTGCTGGCATGTAAGCCGAGCACAAACATCCTCCCAAAAGGCTGGCCCTTCTCGACAGGGGCCGGAGAGCTCTTGGTCAACGTTCCCGTACCCCCGGAAAGCAAACAGTCGCCTGCCAGGCCTCCCGAGAGCAGCCGGCCCTTCGTTGGTGCATCTTCATCCTTTCCAAAATGCAGGCCTTCCTTCAAAGGAGCTATCCAGGGTCCTGCATCTATCTGGAGTGCAAAGTTCAAAGCCTTGGAGAGCCATTTTGAAGGCAAAATGAAACCTGGAGGTCTGTTTAGCCTGCAGAAGAGAAGGATGAGGCAAGACATGAGAACCATGTATGAATATAAATAAGGAAGAGAGAACAGATTTGTTTTCTGCTGCCTGTGTTGCATGAGAAAACCAGCCTCAGTTCTTTGGGACATCTAGTTTACCTGGGCCAAGTCTCCTTTTTCTCTCTTTTTCTCTCTCTGGCGTCTGCCGGAGCATGAACCCAATGAAAGGCAAAGAGCCCTCCTGAGATGCCTTGCCATCGCCTTCCTCTGAAGGTTCATGTGATGTAGATTACCCCTGGCCATGACTTACCGGGATTTCAAATCGGATAGGATAGGATATGTATTCAAATATAATAAAAGGTAAAAGTTTTATCGTGACATTAAGTCCAGTTGTGTCTGACTCAGGAGGTTGGTGCTCATCTCCATTTCTAAGCCAAAGAGCCGGCGTTGTCCATAGACACCTCCAAGGTCATGTGGCTGGCATGACTGCATGGAACACCGTTACCTTCCCGCTGGAGCAGTACCTATTGATCTACTCACATTTGCATGTCCATAGACACCTCCAGGGTCATGTGACCATTGGCATGACTGCATGGAGCGCTGTTACCTTCCCGCTGGAGCAGTACCTATTCATCTGCTCACATTGTCTGTAGTCACCTCCTAAGTCATGTGGCCACTAGCATGACTGCATGGAGTGCCATTACCTTCCTGCCGGAGCAGTACCTATTGATCTACTCACATTTGCATGTCCGTAGACACCTCCAAGGTCATGTAGCCACTGGCATGTCTGCATGGAACGCCATTACCTTCCCGCTGGAGCAGTACCTATTGATCTACTCACATTTGCATGTCCATAGACACCTCCAGGGTCATGTGGCCATTGGCATGACTGCATGGAGCGCCCTTACCTTCCCTCCGGAGTGGTACCTATTGATCTACTGATATTCTGGGGGTTGGTGCTCATCTCCATTTCTAAGCCCAAGAGCCGGCGTTGTCCATAGACACCTCCAAGGTCATGTGGCCACTGGCATGACTGCATGGAGCACCGTTACCTTCCCGCCGGAGCAGTACCTATTGATCTACTCACATTCGCATGTCCATAGACACCTCCAGGATAATGTGGCCACTGGCATGACTGCATGGAGCACCGTTATCTTCCGCAGTACCTATTGATCTACTCACATTGTCTGTAGTCACCTCCCAAGTCATGTGGCCACTGGCATGACTGCAAGGAGCGCCGTTACCTTCCTGCCAGAGCAGTACCTATTGATCTACTCACATTGTCTGTAGTCACCTCCTAAGTCATGTGGCCACTGGCATGACTGCATGGAGCGCCGTTACCTTCCTGCCGGAGCAGTACCTATTGATCTACTCACATTGTCTGTAGGCACCTCCAAGGTCATGAGGCACCTGGCATGGCTGCATAGAGCGCCATTACCTTCCCACCGGAGCAGTACCTATTGATCTACTCACATTGGCATGTCCATAGACACCTCCAGGGTCATGTGACCACTGGCATGACTGCATGGAGCTCTGTTACCTTCCCACCAGAGTGGTACCTATTGATCTACTCACATTTGCATGTTTTCGAACTCCTCAGTTGGCAGAAGCTGGAGCTAACAGTGGGAGCTCACTCCGCTCCCCGGATTCGAACCTGCAGCCTTTCGATCTGCAAGTTCAGCAGATCAGCGCTTTAACACACTGTGCCACCGGGGGCAATAATAATAATAATAATAATAATAATAATACGGTAATAATGTTCTAGACTGATCATATAATGCAGTCCAATGTGGTTCAAACTGCACTATACGGTCAATACAGAACCAGCCTTATGCTCAAAGGATCCTAGGGTGTGTCTACACTGTAGGATTAATCCACTTTGAGCCTACTTTAACTGCCATGACTCTATACTAGGGAATAGCTGGGCGTTGTAGTTCAGGGAAGCCCCAGCACTCTTGGGCAGAGAAGGTAAAGGACTCATCAAACTACAACTCCCAAGGCCCCACAGCACTGGGCCAGGGCAGTTAAAGTGGGGTCAAACTGCATGAATTCCGCAGTGTAGGCACACTCACTGGAGACCCCAGTTGTGCAAGGGGTTAAACCGCTGAGCTGCTGAACTTGCTGACTGAAAGGTTGGTGGTTCGAATCCAGGGAGCGGGGTGAGCTCCCGCTGTTAGCCCCAGCTTCTGCCAACTTTGGGTGCATAATATCAAAATCAATGCACTTTGACACCACGGCTCACGGCAAAGGGGTTCTGGGAGTGGTCGTTTTATGTGAATTTTAATAATACTGTTAAAATAGTATTATTAAAATGCATACACTAAAACACACATGCAGAAGACCAATAAAATGTTAATAATAAATAAATAATAATAATAAAATACATCACACAGTCCTAGACACTTGGGAAGTGTTCAACTTGTGATTTTGTGATATGAAATCCAGCATATCTATCTTGTTTGCTGTGTTATACAATAATAATAATAATAATAATAATAATAATAATAATAATAATAATAATAATAATACAGTCCTAGACACTTGGGAAGTGTTCGACTTGTGATTTTGTGATACAAAATCCAGCATGTCTATCTTGTTTGCTGTGTCATAATAATAATAATAATAATAATAATAATAATAATAATAATAATAATAATAATAGTGTTTTGTTTCATTCCCTCCCAGCTGCACTGGGATAACAGTCTCCGGGGCAAGCATGGCTACTGTTTAGATGTCCAGCCAAACCAGTTGTGACTTTCTCCTTGTCTTGTTTGCACAAAAGCAAGAGCCGTGCTTGAGCCGCGGAGGGAGGGCTGATGGATGTCTTTCCTCATTGCGCTCTCTGTTATCATAGCCGGGTCTAATGCTAGCCAAACATTGCTCCGAACGGCCCGGTGGCAGGCGGCAGAGTCAATATTAGCCTGGCAAACAAAGCCCACAAAGACGTTGCTATTTGCGTAGCCAGGAGCAGCGCTTGGAAGGAAACAACACGCATTCTCTTGCTCGCTCAACGGCCTCTGGTTTTAAAGCAACCGAGACAAAGCACTGCCATGCTCTCGGCTGCCTACTGAGGTTAAAGAGCTTGCTTTCTGCCCAAGGTAAGGTCGGTTATAGAACTCCAATACGCTGATGATATCATCATCTGTGCTCACTCAGAGGAAGGTCTACAAGCCACTTTTAACACCGTCCTGGGCTGAAACTGAACACCGAGGAGGCCAAAACGCCGTTCTACCAGGAACAGGCAACAACCAATCCCTCTGTAAAGCCAGAAATAAAACTTAATGGTGTAATGCTAGAAAATGTTGACCATCTCCGCTCCCTAGGCAGCCACCTCTCCGCAAAAGCCAACACCGACACCGAAATACAGCACCGTCAGAGCTCTGCGAGTGCAGCATTTTCTCTTTTTTTAACTTTTTATTTATGATTTTAATGAAAGCACCAACCAATCCCTCTGCAAGCCAGAAATACAACTTAATGGTGTAATGCTAATAAACGTTGACCATCTCCGCTCCCTAGGCAGCCATCTCTCCGCAAAAGCCAACATCGACACCGAAATACAGCACCGTCAGAGCTCTGCAAGTGCAGCATTTTCTCTTTTTTTAATTTTTTATTTGTGATTTTAATGAAAGCACGAACTAATCCCTCTGCAAGGCCAGAAATACAACTTAATGGTGTAATGCTAATAAACGTTGACCATCTCGTCTCCTTAGGCAGCCATCTCTCCACAAAAGCCAACATCGACACCGAAATACAGCACCGTCAGAGCTCTGCGAGTGCAGCATTTTCTTTCTTTTTTTAAACTTTGTATTTGTGATTTTAATGATACAATAAAAAGAGAGAGTCATTTGTGGTCCCATGTACAGAAAGAAAGAGAGAGAGAAAAAACAAATCCCCTAAAAACCCCCTCGACCCTCTCTTCTCTTTACAATTCCTTCCAGATCCCCTACTCTGTGATTTAGATCTTGTTTTTTCCAGTTCTTTCCCGCAACAATATTCTTAAGGCCCAAAAGTAATAATTATAATATAATAGCAATAATTCCCTCTATATATCCAGATTTTTTTCCTTTAGATAAATGCTTAGTTTGCTCCAGTTCGTTTTTGTCCCTGTTTTTTTTTTTTTGAAATTATCTGCGTTAATGTGTCCATATTTTGTATGTCCATCAATTTTAATGTCCATTGTTCTAGTGACGATATCTCTGCAGTTTTCCAAAGTTTTGCAATCGTTATTCTCGCTGCACTTATCATGTATATGAACAGTTTTTCATCATTTGAGTCTTTGAAGAAGTCCGTTAACCCTAATAAAAAATATTCTGGTTTTAAAACAAGTTTTGTTTGCAGTATGGTCTCCATTTCCTTCTGTATTGTTTTCCAGAACCATTTGATCTTCTTGCACCCCCACCACATATGAAAAAAATCTCCCTTCTCTTTTCTACATTTCCAACAATCCGCCCATTCTCATTCTTATGAAATTTTGCCAATTTAACCGGTGTAACATACCACCTAAAAAAAATTTATACCAACTTTCCTTTAGCATTGTTGAGTACGTATATTTTAATTTCTTTTGCCAGCATCTTTCCCATTCCTCCAGCATTTTCCCAAATGAACCGGAGTGTGTTTGAGGATCAGGACGTTTGCAGGGAGACCACGATGCTTGGGTCCGGGCTGTGGCGCACGCTGGAGAGCAAGCCAGCTGCAATGAATCACTCTGACCAGGAGATCATGAGTTCGAGGCCCGCTCGGAGTCTATGTTTGTAATGTCTTTGTTCTATGTTAAAAGGCATTGAATGTTTAACTAGCTGTGCCCGACCACGCGTTGCTGTGGCAAAGTATGGTGGTACAGTAGAGTCACTTATCCAAGCCTCGCTTATCCAAGCTTCTGGATTATCCAAGCCATTTTTTGTAGTCAATTTAATTGTTAAGATAATCTAGTTCAAATCAGATAATCTGTATCTTATAGGCGGTGTGGAAGAGGCCTAAATGAGGCCTAACTCTGCCTGTCCCTTGGGCTGAGTGGGTTGCTAGGAGACCAAGTGGGTGGAGCTTAGCCTTCTAACTGGCAGCAATTGGATAAAAACAATTATTCCTCTCCCTCTAATTAGGACTTTATTTTTCTTTTCTTTTTCTTGTATCAACCTAGAGACGTGGATGAGGGCTTGTGCTGTCAATTTTCGAGGTTGGGAGGCCTTTAGTTTTGTTGTTTAGTCGGTCGCTGGGATTCCATCACTCTTTTATATATATAGATGTGATCCGCCCTGAGTCCCCTTCGGGGTGAGAAGGGCGGAATATAAATGCTGTAAATAAATAAATAATAAATAAATAAATATAAAGCTATCATCCTTCCAACTCTGTCGCATGAAATAGGGACCATCTACAAACCTCCCTCTTGACTTTTGGAATGATCCCATGAGCGTTGCCTTTGAAAAATCCCGCAAATCTCTCGGGAAGAAGGCAATGGACAGATGATGGTGACGGATCTCAGCTGCCTTGGATGCTATCCGGTCGGAAGGGGAAGGAAAGCTACCAGGACTCGTTTACGGTGAAAAAGCATGTGCTTTCAATGCGCCACTCGGAGGTTCAACCACTGCTGCAAAAGGCCGTGGAAAACTGCAACTTCCAGAGTCTCATAGCCTTGAGCTGTGGGAGATCAAATGGTGTCGAAGTGCATTGATTCGATGCTGTATTATGTACCTGAAATCCATATTCCTCTATTGCCATCTTCTGTCCGAATTCTAGGATTGCAACATGAACCAAGCGTTGAAAGGAGGAATATTCCGAACCAGGAGAAAGTGACTTTTGGCGAGCAGATGCATGGCTTTCTTACCAACCTGACCACTGCATTGCCCTGAAAGACCTCACCCAATCCTATGAAGATTTCAGGCAAGGGACATTGAAGTGTATCTTTCTATATCCTATTGCACTCTGTAAATATATATAAAGGAGTAAAAAACTGGCCGCCGTGAAGGTTGCAACAAAACCACACATCCCAGAACCACGAAACTTGGCAACACAACCCACCGTCCTTGCCCCTAGGTTCCGACAACAAAAAGCCTATTAAACATAAAATTACATTATGATTTTACAAATTAAGCACCAAAACATTGCCAAAACAAATTAAGCACCAAAACAAGAGCATTGCCATTGCTGCCATGATTAAGGCTGCCGTCTCCCGGTTGAGTTTTTAAAACCTGGATCCCGCTGAGTTACGGTGCATCTACGCTGTAGGATTAATGCAGATTGGCACCACGAACGCAGCTTGAACGGCACTGAACGACAGCCTACGGTTCTGCACTGACCACACAACGCAGTCCAGGGCAGTTCAAGCTGCACGACATGGTCAGCCTTAGGCTCAGAGGATCCTAGGGCGCATCCACACTGTAATAATAATAATAATAATAATAATAATAATAATAATTTTATTCTTATATCCCGCCCCATCTCCCCGGAGGGACTCGGGGCGGCTTACATGGGGCCATGCCCAGACACGACAGCACAAATCAGATAAAACATTAAACCGAGCAGTAAAACTTCAACATGATTAAAAACAGTCATAAAAGTCAATATACACAATAATATTAAAATCCCGATTTGGGTCAAAAGATCCAGGCCAAGGTGCAAAGCAATATCAAGTTATCAGGGAGGGATAATTATACAGCAGGTGCAATACTTAAAGTGCTGAATGAATCCTAAAAACAATCCAGAGGGTCTACTGCTTAATAGGTAAATAACATGATCCCACAAGGATCAGTCAACGAAGGCCTTCTGGAATAGCCAAGTTTTCAGGCTCTTCCTGAAAGAGAGTAGGGTAGGGGCCTGCCTAATCTCCCTGGGGAGCGAGTTCCACAGCCGGGGGGCCACGGCGGAGAAGGCCCTCTCCCTCGTCCCCACCAACCGCAACTGCGAAGTTGGTGGAAGCGAGAGGAGGGCCTCCCCCGACGAGCGAAGAGGCCGTGCGGGTTCATAGGGGGAAATGCGGTCTCGAAGGTAGGTGGGTCCCAAACCGTTAAGGGCTTTGTAGGTGATAACCTGCACCTTGAATTGGGCTCGGAAAATAAATGGCAGCCAGTGGAGCTCTTTAAACAGCGGCGTTGAGCGCGTCCTGTAATCTGCCCGTTAGAAACCTGGCTGCCGATCGTTGTACTAGTTGTAGTTTCCGAGCCGTCTTCAAAGGCAGCCCCACGTAGAGCGCATTGCAGTAATCCAGTCTAGAGGTAACTAAGGCATGGACCACCATGGTCAGATCTGACTTCTCGAGGTATGGTCGCAGCTGGCGCACAAGTTTTAGTTGTGCAAAGGCCCTCCCAGCCACGGCCGACACCTGGGCCTCAAGTGTCAGCGCAGAGTCCAGGAGGACCCCCAAGCTGCGGACCTGCGCCTTCAGGGGGAGTGCGACCCCGTCAAGCACAGGTGGCCACCCAATACCCCGATCAGACGTACGACTGACCTGGAGGACCTCTGTCTTGTCAGGATTGAGCTTCAGCTTGTTCGCCCTCATCCAGGCCAATACAGCGGCCAGACACTGGTCCAGTCTCCGAGGGGCTTCCTTGGAATTAGGTGGAAAGGAGTAGTAGAGTTGGGTGTCATCCGCGTAGAGATGGCACCGCACTCCAAAACTCCGGATGACCTCACCCAGCGGTTTCATGTAGATATTAAAAAGCATGGGGGACAAAATGGAACCTTGCGGGACCCCACAGGTCAATGGCCAGGGGTCCGAGCAGGTGTCCCCCAGCTTCACCAACTGGGAACGGCCCTCTAGGAAGGACTGGAGCCACTGCAGAACAGTACCCCCAAGGCCCATCCCGGAGAGACGTCCCAGAAGGAGACCATGGTCGATGGTATCGAAAGCCGCTGAGATGTCCAAGAGAACCAGCAGGGTCACACCCCCCCTGTCCAGCTCTCTGCGGAGGTCATCCACCAAGGCGACCAAAGCCGTCTCGGTACTGTAGCCAGGTCTGAAACCAGACTGCGATTGGTCCAGAAAATCCGTATCTTCCAAGAATCCCTGGAGCTGGGAAGCAACCACCCGCTCCAAGACCTTGCCCAAGAATGGAAGGTTAGAGATTGGTCTGTAGTTACTGAGGTTAGCCGGATCCCAGGAGGCTTTCTTCAAAACAGGCCTCACCACAGCTTGTTTTAGGTCAGATGGAAATATGCCCTGCTCCAAAGAGGCATTGATTATTCTCACAAACCAATCAACTAGCCCTCCACTGGCTTGTTTTAAGAGCCAAGATGGGCAAGGGTCAAGGGCACAGGTGGTCGCCCTCACCGCTCCAAGAATCTTGTCCACATCATCAGGCTGCACAAGCCGAAACGAATCCCACAAGATCGAACAGACAGATGCCTCGGTTACCTCACCTGGCAATGCATCTAAGTCGGAACGAATCTGAGCGACTTTGTCTGCAAAATGGTGAGCGAACTCGCTACACCGAGTTGACGAGATGTCGGGTGCTCCCCCAACCTGAGGAGGGTGGAGGAGCTCCCCAACAACTCGAAACAACTCTGAAGATCTATTTGTTGCAGACGCGATGCGGGCAGTCGAGAAAACTTTCCTGGCTGCCCGCAATGCCGCGGAATAGGCCCTAATAGCGGCTCTAGACCGTGCTCGGTCAGATACGTCACGAGTTGTCCGCCAGCGGCACTCTAGTCTCCTTCTTGCACGTTTCATCTCCGCCAGCTCCCCAGTAAACCAGGGAGCTGGGGCAACTCCACGCAGCGAGAGGGGAGGATTAAACACTGTAGGATTAACGCAGTTTGGCACCACTTTAACTGCCATGGCTCAATGTGATGGAATCCTGGGAGCTGTAGTTTGGGAAGCACCAGCCCTCTTGGGCAGAGAAGGCTAAAAAGGCTGTAAAGCTACCACTCTCCAGCCAGGTGAGCTTGGAAGGTGTGTCCAGGCAGAATAGGGTTGGACTGGATGACCTCTGGGTGTCCCTTATTTTATGTTATATTTCTCTTTGATTCCTATTCCTTTTATACTACTCTCATCTCTTATTACATTGGCCAATAGTTCCATTACAATCGCAAATATCCCTGCCTTGTGCCTCGTGTTATATTTATTTTCCCTGTTAAACCACCATTCACCATAATTTGGGCATAATTTTTTGAATATGATTTATCCATCAAGTTCCTAAATTTTTCTCCAAACCCAAATTTGTCTAGTATCATTTTCATTGTCTGCCAGGAGACACTATCAAATACCTTATAAATGTCCAAAGCGAATACTCCAGCCACTTAAATTCCTTCTTTTAATACTATGAATTACTTTTAATACCCTACCCATTAAATTTGGCATTTGCCTTCCTCCTATAAATCCACATTGATCCTCCTTGATATATCTATATATATAAATGAGTGATGGCATCACGGCGACCCACAAAACTACAGGCCCCCCCAACCTCGAAATTTGACAACACAACCCGTCATCCACACCTCTAGGTTGATACAACAAAAAGAAAAGAAAAATAAAGTCCTAATTAGAGGGAGAGCAATAATTGTTTTTATCCAATTACTGCCAGTTAGAGGACTAATCTCTGCCCACTTGGTCTCCTAGCAACCAACTCGGCCCAGGGGACAGGCAGACTTAGGCCTCCGCCTGTTCCACAGATTATCTGATTTTAACTGGATTACATAGCAGTGTAGACTCAAGGCCCTTCCACACAGCTATATAACCCATTTATATTATCTGCTTTGCACTGGATTATCTGGACTCCACACTGCCATATAATCCACTTCAGTGTGCATTTTATACAGCTGTGAAGAAGGGGCCTCATATAATCCAGTTCTAAGCAGATAATATAAGATTAGAAATATAATATGTAATAATTACTGTGATATAGAATCATAGATTCGTAGAGTTGGAAGAGACCTCATGGGCCATCCGGTCCAACCCCATTCTGCCAAGAAGCAGGAAATCGCATTCAAAGCGATTAATAATAATACAGAACAATATAATCTCTAAAATCAGTAAATAAAGAGCAACACTCTGAGACCATAAGCCACAGCAATGCGTGGCCGGGCAAAGCTAGTTTATATATAAACTAGCTGTGCCCGGCTACGCGTTGCTGTGGCCAAGTCTAATGGTATGGGAGATAAAGTATTGAGGAATTGCTGGTAGTTTTCTCCTGACATTAAGTCCAGTTGTGTCCGGCTGCACACTGAAGTGGATTATATGGCAGTGTGGACTCAAGATAATCCAGTTCAAAGCAGATAATATAAGATGATAAATGGGTTATATAGCTGTGTGGAAGGGCCTTGAGTCTACACTGCCATATAATCCAGTTCAAATCTGATAATCTGTATTTTCTAGACAGTGTGATTGAAGCGGCCCTGGGCACCATTAAATGGCTGAGTGGGTTGCTAGGAGACCAAGTGGGCGGAGCTTAGCCTTCTAACTGGCAGCAATTGGATAAAAACAATTCTTCCTCTCCCTCTAATTAGGATTTTATTTTTATTTTCTTTTTGTTGTATGAACGCAGAGGCATGGATGAGGGGTTGTGCTGCCAAGTTTAGTGTTTCTGGGATGTGTAGTTTTGTTGTTTTGTCCTAGGCCGAAATTTCATGACCCTTTTATATACAGTAGAGTCTCACTTATCCAACACTCGCTTATCCAACGTTCTGGATTATCCAACGCATTTTTGTGGTCAATGTTTTCAATACATCGTGATATTTTGGTGCTAAATTCGTAAATACAGTAATTACTACATAGCATTACTGCTTATTGAACTACTTTTTCTGTCAAATGTGTTGTATAACATGATGTTTTGGTGCTTAATTTGTAAAATCATTACCTATTTTGATGTTTAATAGGCTTTTTCTTACTCTCTCCTTATTATCCAACATATTCGCTTATCCAACGTTCTGCCGGCCCGTTTATGTTGGATAAGTGAGACTCTACTGTATATAGATTTATTCACCCCTTTAGCCATTATGGCACTTAATATTTTTTCGTCTTGATTTATTAATGAGATGGGTCTATATGATCCTGGATCTGGAGGGTCTTTATTAGGTTTTAGAATTAAAGTGATTAAAAATTGTTACCATGATGGTGGAATTTTTTCTCCCTTTATTATTCTATGAAATAAATCTTTTCATTTAGGTATCAATAATATATTTGTAATATTCTGGTCCAGCCCATCCGATCCTGGCGTCTTTCCAGGCTTCCATCCTGGTTGATCCACTTCTGCTGCACGATATCTCTGGTTTCGTTGGGGAGGCCGGCGTGGGACGTGAGTGCAGACAGGCCAGCTTTCTGCAGGTTGCTGGCCATAGAGTCGAATTCAGAGCGCGAGAGGCAGGAGATGATGCCGGAGCCATCTGCAAAACAGAGTCAGGCCCTCAGCCTCCCAGCGAAGCCTCCAAAAAGCAATGCTAGAGCCTCCCGAGGCCCATGCGTCCCACTTTTGGGCATTATTTTCTAATCCCTAAAAACAACGGGATCATCCTCTGATCATGAGTGTGGTGCAGAATACACTCTCAAGGCCCTGCAGTCATTTCCATTTCTCTATTCAACAATATCAAAAAGTGAAGCATCTTCCAATGCTCTGAACTCACTTCAGTGTTAGCTGAGTTCGCAAGGACAGACACTGCCAAAGGAAGAAAGGGAGCTGACGATGAATTTCAAACTCACGTCCTGTGTTTATTTTAATCTTGGTTCTGTGTATCCTATAGAAGTGTTTTAATATTATGTATTTTACATAATGTTTTAAGATGGTGCGTTTTAATTATGATGTGATATGCCTATTATTACAATTACTATTATTATTATTATTATTTTATTATGACACAGCAAACAAGATAGATATGCCATAAAATAATAATGTTTTAAGATGGTGCGTTTTAATTATGATGTGATATGCCTATTATTACAATTACAATTATTATTATTATTTTATTATGACACAGCAAACAAGATAGATACACATACAATACATAATATTATTGGCATAGTACAATACTAGCATTAAATTACTATATTGTACTATATCATTACATTGTAATATTATTAGTAATATTACATTTAATATATAATATATAATTATTATTAAATTGTCTTATTATCAGTATTATATCGTAATACATTATACAGTAGAGTCTCACTTATCCAACACTCGCTTATCCAACGTTCTGGATTATCCAACACATTTTTGTAGTCAATGTTTTCAATATATCATTATATTTTGGTGCTAAATTTGTAAATACAGTAATTACTACATAGCATTACTGTGTATTGAACTACTTTTTCTGTCAAATTTGTGGTATAACATGATGTTTTGGTACTTAATTTGTAAAATCATAACCTAATTTGATGTGTAATAGGCTTTTCCTTAATGCCTCCTTATTATCCAACATATTCTCTTATCCAACATTCTGCCGTTTATGTTGGATAAGTGAGACTCTACTGTAATATTATCAATATTATATGTATATACAATATATTATATTATTACCTTCTCATCCCAAAGGGGACTCAGAGCGGCTTACAAATTACATTCACATACAGTACATTGTATTATTGGCGTAGTACAATACTAGCATTAAATTACTATATTGTACTATACCATTACATTGTAATATTATTAGTATTATTATTTTCCCATGTTTTAAGATAGAACCAATAGTATTATTATTGGTAATATTATTAGTATTATTATTTTCCCATGTTTTAAGATAGAACCAATTAGAAAATGACATTGATAACACAGGAACAAAAATCATGTTACATAGTGTAATACGGAACAAAGAGATGAGACAGCCAGCATGGAAAAACTAATACCCCCTCACTTAATTTAAACTATTGTAATATACAGAATCTCCTTAGCATTAACCCAAAAGAGCCCTTGAGGCGAGGAAAGGGCTTTGGGGGTCCCGAAGGGCAGGTGAAGGATCTCCTCACTTGTATCCCTCATTGGTCTTCAGGGAACTCTATGGTAATAACCATAGAGTGCCCTGAAGAGCAATGGGATACATTGCTCTGCACATTATTCCACTCTATGGAATTCCTGACAGGAATTCTCCCGCCCTGCACATTATTCCACTCTATGGTAATAATACTATTGGTTCTATCTTAAAACATGGAAAAATAATAATACTAATAATATTGCAATGTAATAACCATAGAGTGCCCTGAAGAGCAATGGGATACATTGCTCTGCACATTATTCCACTCTATGGAATTCCTGACAGGAATTCTCCCGCCCTGCACATTATTCCACTCTATGGTAATAATACTATTGGTTCTATCTTAAAACATGGGAAAATAATAATACTAATAATATTGCCATGTAATAACCATAGAGTGCCCTGAAGAGCAATGGGATACATTGCTCTGCACATTATTCCACTCTATGGAATTCCTGACAGGAATTCTCCCGCCCTGCACATTATTCCACTCTATGGTAATAACCATAGAGTGGAATAATGTGCAGGGCGGGAGAATTCCTGTCAGGAAAGAAGGAAGGAGAGGGAGGGAGGGGGGGAGGGGAGGGAGCCGCGCATGCGCACTTACTTACCTGTTGACGCCTCAGGCGGCGGAGTTCGGTGGAGTCAAGGGAGGGTTTGGCAGGCGGGGCAGGCCCCGGACGATCATTCCCCGGCGAGGAGGGCGCGGAGGGGGCGCGGGCTGGAGGATGAAGCCCAGGGCGGGCAGCGCCCCCTCGGCCTCCCTCCTCGCCAGGAGCGGCTGCAGCGCCCCCTGCCGAATGCGCCGACCCCACCTCCGCGGGGCCCCGCCTGGCCCCGCCCCCAGCCCCGCCCCCGCCAAGGCGGGCAGGCCTCCATCCGTTTCCGGCTTCTTAAGTAGAGGTAGGAGGGGGCCCTGTTTGTAGGGCCGTGCGGGGCCAGGCCTTCTTTCTTCCGCCGGCGCTTCCCGCCCGGGCCCGCCCTCGCCGAACCCGGCGAAGAGGCGGGCCCGGACGAGCCGGGGGGCTCTCTCCGGCCCCGTTTTGCGGGCCAAGATGGCGGCCCTTTTGAGAATAGCGTCTTCTTGTCTCCGCGGGTTGAGTGCCCATAACGGGCGCCTTTGAGGTACGTCTTGATCCATTGCTTGAAGAGAAGCAAAATGGGCGGCAGGGGGAGGGCGGGGGCCTGGCCGGGAGGGGCGATTGTGACGGGGAGGGGGCTTTGGGGGCCCCCTGAGGCTGAGAGGGTGTGCCCTGCCCAAAGGGATTGTGACGGGACCCCAAAGGGGAAGGAGGGGGTCTGCCTTTTCTGATCCGGGCATCATCCGCACTTGGAAGGCTCAGGGCCTCTCTCAGAGTCAATACCAAATTAAAAGAAAACTTGCCCGGATGTCACGCATTCATTCATTTATTTATTTACAGTATTTATATTCCGCCCTTCTTCCTCACCCCGAAGGGACTCAGGGCGCATCACATTATATACATATAGGGCAAACATTCCATGCCCATATACACATAGAACCGAGACAGAGACAGACGCAGAGGCAATTTAACTTTCTCCTGAGGGGATGTTCGATTCTGGCCACAGGGGGGAGCAGCTGCTTCAGCATCCACTCCTTTTATTTATTAGAGTATTCCGCCCTTCTTTCTCATCCCGAAGGGGACTCAGAGCGGATCACATTATATATAGTAGAGTCTCACTTATCCAACATAAACGGGCCGGCAGAATGGCTGAGATAGTGACCGTGTTCAGAATGCTTCGTAGGAAGGCACTGAATCTGATAGAAAAAGATTACAATGGTGTAATAGATGAGTCAAGAAGTCCATCTATATATATAAAAGAGTGATGGCATCAGGGCAGCGGACAAAACAACAAAACTACAGGCCCTACAACCTCGAAAATTGACAACACAACCCATCATCCACACCTCTAGGTTGATACAACAAAAAGAAAAGAAAATAAAGTCCTAATTAGAGGGAGAGGAATAATTGTTTTTATCCAATTGCTGCCAGTTTGAAGGCTAAGCTCCGCCCACTTGGTCTCCTAGCAACCCACTCACCCAGAGGACAGGCAGAGTTAGGCCTCACTTAGGCCTCTTCCACACTGCCTATAAAATACAGATTATCTGATCTGCGTTACATGGCAGTGTAGACTCAAGGCCCTTCCACACAGCTATATAACCCATTTATAATCTTATATTATCTGCTTTAACTGGATTATCTGGACTCCACACCTTTACCCTTTACCTTAACTACCATCAATTCCTCAATACTTTATTTCCCAGACCACCATACTTCGCCACAGCAACGCGTGGCCGGGCACAGCTAGTGTATTATATAATGAAAGAGCTGCCAGAGTCACCTTTGAATTTCCATCAGTTAACAGAGTAAATTTACAGAATACCATGCTCCAGTTCTTGCAAAGGGTTTGTCATGTGTGTATTTTCCTCAACCCTATCTTCTGATTTGGTCAGGAGGCCTCTTAGAGATGTATGTGGGGGAAAGTGTCAGTCACATAAAATTAGCTTTTAATGCTTTTTCTGGATGCTTTCAGCTCTTGGAACCGGTGAAGGAAGCAGCACCAATGAAAACCCTCAGCCTCCCAGGAAGAAAAGGGCTCGGGTTGACCCCACTGTTGAAAGCGTAAGTGTTGCTGGTTTGGGGCTCCAGGCCCACCTCGCCCCATTAGTCTGTAGCCAGAGCTCAGCTTAATGGAGGCGGTGTGCCCGTGCAGAAGAGGATTCCAAGTATTTTGGCCTCCAAAATAATATATTTTCCCTTGGAAGACGGATAAGACAACAGGGGAGGAGCTAATTTACATAGCAGCGACCGGATTGGTCATATGCGTGTGCCAGAGTTTAAAAGTGGAGTTGGCAGTTGGGAGAGAGAGCAGCAGAATATCCTAAAGTCAGTCAGGAAGGGGAAAGATAACGGTTGGGACAGGATAGTCAGATGACCAGTGAAGAGAGGTTAAGGAATGTGTTAATCGAAGATATTTGTTCGTCCCACCAGCAAATGCCACACCTTGAATTCCTTCTTATCCTTCTCTAGGGTCTGCATTCAACTGGGGTTCGTAGAGATGTTTTGGATTGCTAATCCCATAATCCCCAGCCATTGTGACCATTGGTCCTTGAATCAGAGCGTAGCCTTGAATCTTGGGTCCAGGCTGACAGGGTCTTTTGATCTTGGGGTCCCAGATAAGAAGACCACCCTTTTTGGGTGCCTTGCTTTGAAAACCTGTCACCAAACCAGGTTCTTCTTTCCGCTCTAGTGTCTGAGAAATAACTTTCTCCCATTTGATTCTTCAGGAGGAAACGTTTATGAACAGAGTGGAAGTCAAAGTGAAAATACCAGAAGAGCTGAAACCGTGGCTGGTCGATGACTGGGACCTGATCACCCGGCAAAAGCAGGTAACGTGGAAGCAGTGCCCACAGCATGAAGGTATCCGTTCCCATGTTATTTGCAAGAAAACAAGCCACAGTTGGGATTTCTGAAAGCCCTGTCCTAGAACTCCATTCATTCTGTCCCTTCAGTTGTTGTTCTTCCTCTTTCATTGTCTCTTGTTCTTCCTTGCCATGCGTTAGAGCAGGGGTCCTCAAACTAAGGCCCTGAGGCCAGATGCGGCCCTTCATGGTCATTTACCTGGCCCCCGCCCTCAGTTTTATAATATAATAATTTATATCAGTTTTAATAATATAATATATTGTATATACATATAATATTGATAATAATCTTATGTTATACAATATAATACTAATAGTAATACCATATAATAATATTAATTATATGTTATATATTACATATTATATAATAGTATAGTGGTATAGTTCAATATAGTAATATATAATGCTAAATTGTGTTATGCTAATAATATAATATATTGTATGCACATACAGCTGCTTTGAGTCCCCTTCGGGGTGAGAAGGGTGGGATATAAATGTAGTAAATAAATGCAGTAAATAAATAATTAATTTTAGACTTAGGCTCAGCCAAAGTCTGACATGACTTGAAGGCACACAACAACAACAACAACAATCCTAATTAACTTGACTATCTTATTGGCCAGTAGCAGGCCCACACTTTCCATTGAAATCCTAATAGGTTTATGTTGGTTAAAATTGTTTTCATTTTTAAATATTGTATTGTTCTTTTGTTGTTGTTGTTGCACTGCAAATAAGACATGTGCAGTATGCATAGGAATTTGTTTGTAATTTTTTTTCAAATGATAATTCGACCCCTCAACAGTCTGAAGGATTGTGGACCGGCCCTCTGCTTAAAAAGTTTGGGGACCCCTGCGTTAGAGAATATGCTGGGAACGAAGTCGTGGCCGGCATCAAGGAGTACTTCAACGTCATGCTGGGCACGCAGCTGCTGTATAAGTTTGAGCGGCCGCAGTATGTGGAGATCTTGGCCGACCACCCCGATGCGCCCATGTCCCAGGTGTATGGCGCGCCCCACCTCCTGCGGCTGTTTGGTAGGTAGGAAGGCACTCCGCATGGGGCCCCTTAGTTGATGATCAGAAACAAACGTGGGGAATCCTGGAAGCATTTTCCTCAACATCTTCTCTGTGTGCGTTTCTCTCATTAAACAGTCCGGATTGGCGCAATGCTGGCCTACACACCTCTCGATGAGAAGAGTTTGGCCCTGCTGTTGAACGACTTACATGATTTCCCAAAGTACGTATTGTAGACCCAGGTTTGGCTCCTGGGGTGTTTCCTGATGGGCTTATTGGGGCTTGGGAGGAAGGGACTTTGCGCCCAGTGCATGGCCATAGGGCTTGAATTATTATTAATACATATTAATAATCAGCATTTTTATTAATAATAATAACACCATATAACACGAATTTTGCTCCTTCATTATAAATGTCATTTCCTAATTGGCTCTGTCATAAAAACATAGAAAAATGAAGTTTCTGGAAGATAACTACTACTTTTTTGTTTTTATTTTGTTTTCAGATTTTTCAAATTATCCTTTTTATTTTTTTATTTTTTGTGGTGACTTCTCTTAATTTTCTTGCTGGCTCATGTTTATTACTGATGATTGAGCTTAGCGAAATATACTATTTACCTGTATATACTCGAGTATAAGCCAACCCAAATGTAAGCCGAGGCGCCTAATTTTACCAGAAAAAACTGCGATAACTTATTGGCCCAAGTATAAGTCAAGGGTGGGAAATGAAGCAGCTACTAAAAATAGATTGGTATCTATAAAAATAGATACCAATAAAATTACATTAATCGAGGCATCAGTAGGTTAATTTAATGTATATATATGGATACAGATATATGGGTACATGGATCTATAGGTATATAAGATTTGAAAAGACCTGCAAACTTATAAGGGGAAAATTCATATATATAAGTACATAGGGATTGCAAATGCATGGGGGGGGGGGGTCAATGCTTATATATCTGTAGGAGAGTTTAACAAATATTTCAGGGGAAAATACTTTCATAAGATTAATGGATATATATTTTTCTTCTTCCTGACTTGCAAGGGTGTCTTTCCTTTTTCAAAACATTCCCTTGGTTAAGAGCGAGGGAGGCTTTGGAAAAGTAAACACTGATAAGGGAGGCTAAGAGAAAAATATATCATATATTGCAAGCAATAGCCTCCCGGTTCTGTTGCCTGGCCTTGACCCCATTATAAGCCGAGGGAGGCTTTTTCAGCTCGGCTTATCTTTGAGTATATATGGTAATTATATTATGTCTATTACGTTTTTTTTAAGTTCAATTATATATTTTATTTAGTTTTATAAGTTTATTTTGTGATTGTTTTGTCCACTGTTTTGATTTGATTTAGCATTGTCTGTTTTCGGCATTAAATATTTGCCGTTTTATTTCTTTTGTTGGGAACCGCTCTGAGTTCCCTCGGGGTGATAGGGTGGGGTACAAATAAAGTATTATTAGTAGTAACAGTATTATAATCATCATCATCATCATCATCATTATTTTCAAAGTAAGGACTGCACAATGAAACAGAAAATGGCACTTTCTTTTTTTATATATATAGTTTTTATTGCTTTTCAAGTGTTATTTTACAGCTAAAGTAAGGAAAACAATTCCGTGAGAGAAGAGGTTGGGTAAGATAGGGAAGGGATGGGTAGAGAGGATATAGAGAGAAGAAACGAAACAATAATAATAAGAAGAAGAAAAAACAAAAAGAAAACAGAAAAAAACTTCCATTTGTCCTCCTGAGAAGCTATATTTTCGTAGTTTCATCTGTTTCAAAGTCCAGTTGACCTTTTTGCAGTTAAAATCTTTCACACTTCAGATAACTCAATTGTGAATATGTTTCCATTCTTGCTTATAAAGTCTTTAAAGCTTGACCAATCCGTTCTTATCTTTACGTCTCTTAATTTCTGTGTTAGGATGTCCATTTGTATCAGGTCTAGTAATTTCAAGATCCATTCATTTATAGAGGGTATCTTATTTTGTTTCCATACTTTAGCGAGGACTATCCTTGCAGCAGTGCCCATTAGAAACAGCATTCTATCCTGATTTTTATTCATTTTCCCAATTGTAAGGCCTAAAAGATACGTTTCAGGCTTTAGTGGAAATTTTGCTTGGAATATTTTTTGAGTTGTATCGTGGATCTCGTTCCAATATTTTTTAACTTTTTTGCACTTCCACCATTGATGGAAGAAAGTCCCAATTTCTTTATCGCATTTCCAGCATTTGTTGGAGGCCTGTTTACTGAATTTAACCATCTAAAAACACTTTTATACTAATTCTCCCTTATCTCAGAGGCTGTGGTGAATTTCAACTTTTTACACCATATCTCTTCCCACTGGTTTAAGTTTATAGTATGTCCTAAATCTCTGGCCCACTTCACTTGGCAGTTCTTAACCTGTTCTTCCTAGAAAATGACACTTTCAAACTAGGAAGATTTTTCTTTTCAAATTGTGTTACATAGCGTAATGTAAGAGAATGACATAGCCTTCCTTCTCTTGGAATTTTAGTCCACTGGTTTGTGTTCTAGTCTTTGGAGGAGCAGAAAACATCTGTAAAGATGGCTCCCATGTCATGCCACAGACTAAACATACCTGGCTCCCCAAGCCCTCCCTCGCTGGGCTTGTCTTCCTGGTTACAAATCAAGCTTGAAATACCAGAATGACCTTGGGTGACTGTGTTGTCTCCTTCCTCCCCTTTCTTTGCAGGTATCTTGCCAAGAATCCCTCTGCGTTGTTTAGCACAAGCGACTACGAGGTTGCGCCTCCCGAATATCACCGGAAAGCCGTGTAAGCCTCTCTCTGAGAGATGGGAAAGGGGACTGCTGGGAGCGGGGACCCGTTACCGGAAAATGGGGGTCCTTGTTTCACTGGGGCCACACAGCTGCCCACTTCCACGTTCCTCCATGGCCTCCCCTCCTGTGCGGTTGACACGAGGGTCAACGGATATTACGTCTTCGGATGGAACTGATGCCAAGTAGCCACAGTCAGAACAGACCACGGAAGAGGAGACGGGTTCAAGATTGGGAGAGGAGTACCGACATCAGGGCTGCATCCTCTCAGCCTCCCTATTCCACTTGTACGCAGAAGACATTATGCGACGTATGTGCGGGGCTTGACGAATCCAAGGCTGGAGTTAAAATTGCTGGAAGAAACATTATCAACCTTAGGTATGCAGATGATACCACTCTGATGGAAGCTGAAAGTGAGGAGGAGCCGAGGAGCCTTATCACCAAGGTGGAAGAAAGAAGACAGCGCAAAAGCCGGCTGCAGTTAAACATCAAGAAAACTAAGGTGATGGCAACCAGATCGATTGACAACTGGCCAATAGAGGGTGAAAACGTGGAGGCCGTGAGAGACTTCATATTTCTAGGCGTGAAGATCACTGCAGATGCAGACTGCAGCCAGGAAATCAGAAGACGTTTCCTTCTTGGGAGCAACACTCTGAAAAGAGGGGGGGGGCTGTGCATGTGCACTTACCCATGGCAAGCCCAGGTGGGCGTGTTGGGAGGGGTCAGGGCAGGGCTAGGATCCCGGGAGGGCGGGTGCAGGCACGGGAGGCAGTGATGTTCCTCCTCTGCCGGGCCCCGGATGTTGCATGCAGTGGGCCGGGGGGGGGGGGGGCAAGGAGGACGGAGCGCCCCCAACAGAGGACGGAGCACCCCCGCCCCATAGGGCTGGCAGGCCCCCCTCAGGGTCCGGCCTCCTGAGAAGGGGCTCGAGGGGGCCCTGCTTGGGCAGGCCTCTTCTCCACTGCCTCACGCCCGGGCCCACCCTCACCCAGTCCAGAGAAGAGGCGGGCCTGGACCAGGTGGGGGGGCTCTCTCGGGCCCTGTGGGCCCCACTCTCCGGGCCAAAATGGCCGCCCTTTGGACTTCCGCGTCTTGCTCGCGGCGAGGGTTCAATGCCCATAACAGGCGCCTCGGAGGTCTGTCCGTCCTCTCCATTGCCTAAGGAAAGGCCAAATGGGCGGCAGGGGTGGGCGGGGGCCTGGCCGGGAGGGGGATTGTGACGGGAGGGGGCTTTGGGGACCCTCTGAGGCTGAGAGAGTGTGCCCTGCCCAAGGGGATTGTGACAGGAGGGGCCTCGGGACCCCAAAGGGGAAGGAGGGGGGTCTGCCTGTTATGATCCGGGCATCATCCGCACTTGGGAGGCTCAGGGCCTCTCTGGGAGTCAATACAAAATTAATCGAAAACTTCCCGCATTCATTGCAAACAAAGGCTGCCCTGTTCTCAGCGGCGGCTGCGTTGCGGGCTACACGCGACCTTTCTTTCACTCGCCATCTCTGGGTGAGAAATGGGGGTCCCGGGCAGGGAGGGGGGGGGCTGGCCGCGAGGGGGGGTTGTGATGGGTAGGGGGCTTTGGGGACCCTCTGAGGCTGAGAGAGAGTGTCAGGGCCGGGCTGGGCACACGAGAGGGCAGCGTCGGAAAGCGGAGCGAGGTGCCAGGTGTTCCGGGTGGACGGGCGCGGAGGAGGGGGGGGGCGATATTACCAAGGCAATAACCATATTTCAATGAAAATATAATTTGATTGTTTAAATAAAGAAACCGAAATGAAGCTTCAATTATGTAACAATTTTCTTGGTTCATTGTCGAAGGCTTTCTTGGCCAGGATCACAGGGTTGTATGTCTTTCGGGCTGTGTGGCCATGTTCCAGAAGTATTCTCTCCTGACGTTTCGCCCACATTTATGGCAGGCATCCTCAGAGGTTGTGAGGTATGAATTTTCTTGGTTATTTAGCCCTGTGAGCCTTGCAGCTATTCGCCCAATTGCAGCCTGGGCTTCGTAGGAACAGATCACGGGCTCTGAGGCTGTTTTCAGGTTCAGCACCTTGGACAGGTCCTGAAATGTTTGGTCTCAGGTTGCATCTACACTGGAGAGTTCATGCAGTTTGACGCCGCTTTGACAGCCATGGGATCCTGGGAGTTGTAGTTTAGTCAGGCACCAGGCCTCTTTGGCAAATGCTTGAGTTTTTTTCTTCTTTTACGGCAGAAAGGGGTTGGACTGGATGGCCCTTGGGGTCCCTTCTAATAATACGATTCTAAGAAAGAAAGAAAGAAAGAAGAAAGAAAGAAAAGAAAGAAAGAAAGAAAGATAGATAGATAGATAGATAGATAGATAGATGCAAACAAACAGGTCTCCAGCTGTAGGATTCTATGATGGTAGGTAGATAGATAGATAGATAGATAGATAGATAGATAGATAGATAGATAGATAGATGCAAACTCTAGGATTCTATGAGAAAAGAAGGCTTTGAATGTGTGATCCTGCACAGCAAGGGGGTGGGCTGGCTGGCCTTTGGGGGTCCCTTCCAAGTCTGGGAGAGGTGGGCTTCCGGCCCGGCTTCATTTCCTGGCCCGTGGGCTCTTTGCACCCCGAAATCCGGGCTCAGACGAGGGGCACCGGGAAGGAGGCGCAGTCCGCCAGGCCACAGGTGTTCTTCCCTCGCTCGATGTAAAAATACCTGGAAAAAAAGGAAATACTCCGGCATTAAAGTCTCCTCCTGGGAAAGCCCTCCCACATCATGGAATCTTACAGTTGGGACCCCTAAAGGCCATCCAGTCTTCCCCCATTTTGTCATGAAGACACCATCTAATCTCTCCCAACAGATGGCCATCCAGCCGCAGCTTAAAAACCTCCAGAGGAGACTCCACGGGATGTCAAGGCAATCTATATATCCCATCAGTGTTTGAAAGTACCCCCAAAGGTCATCCAGTCCAACCCCATTCCGTCATGAAGACACCATCTAATCCCTCCCGACAGATGGTCATCCAACCTCGGCTTAGAAACCTCCAGAGAAGGAGGCTCCAACATCAGCATTATTATTATTATTATTATTATTATTATTATTATTATTATTATTATTATTATAAAAGATGATGATTGGATGGCCTTTGGGGATCCCAAGACCATCCAGCCCAACCCCATTTCGTCATTAAGACACCATCTAATCCCTCCCAACAGATGGCCATCCAGCCTCAGCTTAGAAACCTCCAGAGAAGGAGGCTCCAATATTAGCATTATTATTATGAAAGATATGATGATGATGATGATGATTGGGGATCCCAAGGCCATCCAGCCCAACCCCATTCCGTCATGAAGACACCATCTAATCCCTCCCAACAGATGGCCATTCAGCCTCGGCTTAGAAACCTCCAGAGAAGGACGCTCCAATATTAGCATTATTATTATGAAAGATATGATGATTATGATGATGATGATTGGGGATCCCAAGGCCATCCAGCCCAACCCCATTCCGTCATGAAGACACCATCTAATCCCTCCCAACAGATGGCCATTCAGCCTCGGCTTAGAAACCTCCAGAGAAGGACGCTCCAATATTAGCATTATTATTATGAAAGATATGATGATGATGATGATGATTGGGGATCCCAAGGCCATCCAGCCCAACCCCATTCCGTCATTAATACATCATCCAAGCCCTCCCAACGAATGGCCATCCAGCCTCAGCTTAGAAACCTCAAGAGAAGGAGGCTCCAATATTAGCATTATTATTATGAAAGATATGATGACGATGATGATGATTGGGGATCCCAAGGCCATCCAGCCCAACCCCATTCCGTCATGAAGACACCATCTAATCCCTCCCAACAGATGGCCATTCAGCCTCGGCTTAGAAACCTCCAGAGAAAGAGGCTCCAATATTAGCATTATTATTATGAAAGATATGATGATGATGATGATGATGATTGGGGATCCCAAGGCCATCCAGCCCAACCCCATTCCGTCATTAAGACACCATCTAATCCCTCCCAACAGATGGCCATCCAGCCTCAGCTTAGAAACCTCCAGAGAAAGAGGCTCCAATATTAGCATTATTATTATGAAAGATATGATGATGATGATGATGATGATTGGGGATCCCAAGGCCATCCAGCCCAACCCCATTCCGTCATTAAGACACCATCTAATCCCTCCCGACAGATGGCCATCCAGCCTCAGCTTAGAAACCTCCAGAGAAAGAGGCTCCAATATTAGCATTATTATTATGAAAGATATGATGATGATGATGATGATGATTGGGGATCCCAAGGCCATCCAGCCCAACCCCATTCCGTCATTAAGACACCATCTAATCCCTCCCGACAGATGGCCATCCAGCCTCAGCTTAGAAACCTCCAGAGAAAGAGGCTCCAATATTAGCATTATTATTATGAAAGATATGATGATTATGATGATGATGATTGGGGATCCCAAGGCCATCCAGCCCAACCCCATTCCGTCATTAAGACACCATCTAATCCCTCCCAACAGATGGCCATTCAGCCTCGGCTTAGAAACCTCCAGAGAAAGAGGCTCCAATATTAGCATTATTATTATGAAAGATATGATGATGATGATGATGATTGGGGATCCCAAGGCCATCCAGCCCAACCCCATTCCGTCATGAAGACACCATCCAAGCCCTCCCGACAGATAGCCATCCAGCCTCAGCTTAGAAACCTCCAGAGAAAGATGCTCCAATATTAGCATTATTATTATGAAAGATATGATGATGATGATTGGGGATCCCAAGGCCATCCAGCCCAACCCCATTCCGTCATGAAGACACCATCCAAGCCCTCCCGACAGATGGCCATTCAGCCTCGGCTTAGAAACCTCCAGAGAAGGACACTCCAATATTAGCATTATTATTATGAAAGATATGATGATAAGGATGATTGGATGGCCTTTGGGGATCCCAAGGCCATCCAGCCCAACCCCATTCCGTCATGAAGACACCATCTAATCCCTCCCAACAGATGGCCATTCAGCCTCGGCTTAGAAACCTCCAGAGAAGGACGCTCCAATATTAGCATTATTATTATGAAAGATATGATGATAAGGATGATTGGATGGCCTTTGGGGATCCTAAGGCCATCCAGCCCAACCCCATTCCGCCAGGCAGCCAGGAAGGAAAGAAGGAAGGCACCATCCGATCCCTCCTGACAGATGGCCATTCCCATCGGGAAGCTCCCAAAGGCTCCTTACCCGTCCATGCCCCAGGAGGGTCCCCAGGAGTTTTTGGCAATCCAGAAAGGAAGGCTGCTTCCCTCCTCCTCCCCGTATCCCACGGCCAGCACAGCGTGGTTGACTTTGTCCGGAGTCTGATCGCACTGGCGGCTGCAGAAAGGAAACCACGAGTCACTGTGGCTAAGCAGGTGCAAGGACAGCACTATTACGCAACACCATGTTTGTCCCTGGGTTATAAATATGTTATTAGTAATAATTACCGTATGTATAAAAATAATAAACATCTAAAATAATAAGAATAATATAAAATATTGGTAATAATATCAAGTATATAAAACACTAATACAAAACATATTACAGTAGAGTCTCGCTTGTCCAACATTCACTTACCCAACGTTCAGGATTATCCAACGCATTTTTGTAATCAATGTTTTCAATACATCGTGATATTTTGGTGCTAACTTCGTAAATACAGTAATTACTATGTAGCATTACTGCATATTGAACTACCTTTTCGTCAAATTTGTTGTATAACATGATGTTTTGGGGCTTAATTTGTAAAATCATAACTTAGTTTGGTGTTTAATAGGCTTTTCCTTAATCTCTCCTTCTTATCCAACATATTCGCTTATCCAACGTTCTGCCGGCCCGTTTATGTTGGATGAGTGAGACTCTACTGTAATTATTATTATTTTATTATTTATTTATAATTTATTTATTGTAATTATAATGTAAAGGTAAAGGTTTTCCCTGACGTTAAGTCCAATCGTGTCCGACTCTGGGGGTTGGTGCTCATTTCCATTTCTAAGCCGAAGAGCCGTCGTTGTCCATAGACACCTCCAAGGTCATGTGACCACTGGCATGACTGCATGGAGAGCCATTCCCTTCCCGCCGGAGCAGTACCTATTGATCTACTCACATTTGCATGTTTTCAAACTGCTAAGTTGGCAGGAGCTGGGGCTAACAGCGGGTGCTCACTCCGCTTCCGGGATTTGAACCTGGGACCTTTCAGTCCGCAAGTTCAGCAGCTCAGCGCTTTAACATACTGAGCCACCAGAGACTCCAATTATAATTATAATTACATATAAATATAATTACATAATAATTTATTAATGATATAATTACATATAAAATAAATACTGTATGTAAGTAATAATAATATAATAACATAATTACATATAAAATAAGAATATAAATAATAATATAATAATAATTGAATTTAAAATAAGTATATACATAACAATAATATCATAATAATAATAATATAGTAATATAATTACATACAAAATAATAGGTATATAATAATAATAATAATAATAATAATAATAATAATAATAATGTGCAAGGGATAATGTAGACTGTGCAAGGAAGCTGACGAAACCATTGATCATATCTTCAGCTGCTGTAAGAAAATCGCACAGACAGACTACAAACAGAGGCACAATTATGTGACCCAAATGATTCATGGGAACTTATGCCTCAAGTACCACCTCCCAGCAGTAAAGGACTGATGGGACAACAAACCTGCAAAAGTATTGGAAAATGAGCACACAAAGATACTGTGGGACTTCCGAATCCAGACTGACAAAGTTCTGGAACACAACACACCAGACATCACAGTTGTGGAAAAGAAAAAGGTTTGGATCATTGATGTCGCCATCCCAGGTGACAGTCACATTGACGAAAAACAACAGGAAAAACTCAGCCACTATCAGGACCTCAAGATTGAACTGCAAAGACTCTGGCAGAAACCAGTACAGGTGGTACCGGTGGTGATGGGCACACTGGGTGCCGTGCCAAAAGATCTTAGCTGGCATTTGGACACAATAGACATTGACAAAATTATGATCTGCTAACTGCAAAAGGCCACCCGACTGGGATCTGTACGCATCATCCGAAAATACATCACACAGTCCTAGACACTTGGGAAGAGTTCGACTTGTGGTTTTGTGATAGGAGTCATGGGAGTGTCTTCTGTGTCCTTACTTGGAGTAGATGCCCTTCTGGTAGTGCATGAAGTCCTCTGTCACCTGGAAGGCAAAGCTCACCGGGTTGTATCTCCCCACGGCTTCCTCCATGCCCTGCTCATCATACTGGAAGGAGAGACATAAAAGCGTCTTTTAATGAATAGCATTACAATATGTAACATGTTTATAAAATGTTCCATTCTTGGTTTGAAAACTAGAGCAAAATGTGCTATATCACAATGATGTCCCTCCCATAAAAAATAAAGTTTCTTTTGCAGTTTAATAAACTCCCCCCATGTGTTTTTAATGATAGAACCAATTAGGAAAAAAAATGACATTGATCACCCAGGAACAAGAAGTGTGTTGTATAAGCCACTTCTACACTGCCACATAAAATCCAGAAAAACCAGGACAGTCAATAAAGAGCAAAACTCTGAAAGCAGGGAAATTGGGAATTCCAGAAAGGAAACAATCCGGGCCAGCTAACACTTCCCAACAAAGGATTCCCCCAGGCAGGAAGCAGCCAGGCTTTGAAGCTGCAAGGCCATTAAATGCTAATCATTAAAAGCCTAATTGCAGGATTTATACCTGTCGCACCAAGACCATTAATTGCTATTCAAACTGGCCAACCAAGGATTCCGCAAGGTAGAAAGTGGCCAGGCTTGCAAGCAGCAAGCCTCTTCAGTGCTATTCAACCTGGCCAAACAAGATTTCACCTAGGTGGAAAACCTCCAGGCTTTGAAGCCATGAGGCTACTCTGTCCCATACAACCGGGCCTAGAAAGGATGCCTGATGAAGAAAGCGGCCAGGCTTTTAAGCTGCAAGACTATTCAGTGAAGTTCAAGCTAGCCAAACAAGGATTCCCCAACAAAGGAAGTAGCCAGGCTTCTATGACTGAGGGTGCTACTCCAGCTATTCCAGAAAACGGCCAGGCTTTGAGGCTGCAAGGCTATTCACTGCTATTCCACCTGGCCAACAAAGGATTCCCATAAGCCACAGCAACACGTGGCCGGGCACAGCTATATATAAAATATACAATAATATGAAATATAATATGTTGTATATACATATAATGTTGACAATAATATTATAATAAATACAATATAATACTACTAATAATATACTATAATAATAGTAATTATATATCACATGTAATATTACTAATAATATTACAATATAGAGACATAGTACAGTATAGTAATTTAATGCTAATATTATGCTATTCTAATAATATAATTTACCAGCTGTGCCCGGCCACGCGTTGCTGTGGTATGGGAAATAAAGTATTGAGGAATTGGTGGTAGTTAAGGTAAAGGGTAAAGGTTTTCCCCTGACATTAAGTCCATTATAAATGGGTTATATAGCTGTGTGGAAGGGCCCTGAGTCTACAATCCATATAATCCAGTTAAAATCAGATATTCTGTAATTTATAGGCAGTGTGGAAGAGGCCTAAGTGAGGCCTAACTCTGCCTGTCCCCTGGGCTGAGTGGGTTGCTAGGAGAACAAGTGGGCGGAACTTAGACTTCTAACTAGCAGCGATTGGATAAAAACAATTATTCCTCTCCCTCTCATCAGGACTTTATGTTTCTTTTCTTTTTGTTGTATGAACGTAGAGGCATGGATGAGGGGTTGTGCTGCCAAGTTTAGTGTTTCTGGGATGTGTAGTTTTGTTGTTTTATTCTAGGCTGAAATTTCATTACCCTTTTATATATATAGATAGATTGTATATACATATAATTTGTAAGCTGCTCTGTCCCTTTCGGGGTGAGAAGGGCGGGGTATAAATGTCGTAAATAATAAATAATTTGGAGGGTAGGGTGATCCGTGGGATCCTGGCCATGAAAGCCTTCGACAACACAATAATTATCTCTGGACAACACAACAAATAATTGTCTTTCTTGAAAATCCTGCAGTTGGGAGAGAAGCACTAATCATGGGCTTGGAGCGCCCTCTAGCGGCCATAGGCCTCTATGGCAGGCCGGCCAGGTGAGCGAGTCTGAGACAAAAGCCTTGAAGAACTACATTTCCCAAAGAGGAGAAAAAGGGTCTCACCAGCGTGATGTTGACCACGTCTTTGACAAAGGCAACGGCCTTCTCTCGCTGGAACTTGCAGGTGCCATTCTGTGCAACAACAACAAATATGGCCATCAGTTTGGCCCATGTCTCTCCAAGGCCCTTCCGTGCCCCATAAGCAGGCCATGTACCTGTGCGCGGTAAGGGTAGGAGTCCTCGTCCATGAGCCCCGGGTTGTAGAGAATGTATTCAAAGGCCTGGCTGGGGAGGCCCCTGCGGAGGAGCCAGCGGAGAAAGCACAACATCAGCATCAACACAACAAGGACACGCACCCCCCAGAAGCAGGGACAGAGGTCTAGGTGGGGCTGGACTAGATGATCTTTGGGGGTCCCTTCAAATACTGATTGCCTCGACATCCAGTGGAGACTCCTGGAGGTTTTGAAGCTGAGACTGGGTGGCCATCTGTCAGGAGGTGTTGGATGGTGTCTTAATGACGGAATGGGGTTGGACTGGATGGCCCTTGGGAGTCCCAACTGTAAGATTCAATCATCATCCATTTTTATGATGATGATGATGATGATGATGATGATGATGATGACGACGACGACATTGGAGCCTTCTTCAATGGAATGGGGTTGGACTGGATGGCCCTTGGGAGTCCCAACTGTAAGATTCAATCATCATCCATTTTTATGATGATGATGATGATGATGATGATGATGATGACGACGACGACATTGGAGCCTTCTTCAATGGAATGGGGTTGGACTGGATGGCCCTTGGGAGTCCCAACTGTAAGATTCAATCATCATCCATTTTTATGATGATGATGATGATGATGATGATGATGATGACGACATTGGAGCCTTCTTCAATGGAACGGGGTTGGACTGGATGGCCCTTGGGAGTCCCAACTGTAAGATTCAATCATCATCCATTTTTATGATGATGATGATGATGATGATGATGATGATGACGATGACGACATTGGAGCCTTCTTCAATGGAATGGGGTTGGACTGGGTGGCCCTTGGGAGTCCCTTCCAACTCTAAGGTTCAATCATCATCCATTTTTATTATAATAATAATAATAATAATGATGATGATGATGATGCTGAGATTGGAGCCTTCTTCAATGGAATGGGGTTGGACTGGATGGCCCTTGGGAGTCCCTTCCAACTCTTAAGATTCAATCATCATCATTTTTATAATAATGACAATGATGATGATGACATTGGAGCCTTCTTCCCTGGAGGTTTCTAAGCCAAGGCTGGATGGCCATCTGTTAGGAGGGGTTGGATGGTGACTTAGTGACAGAATGGGGTTGGACTGGATGGCCCTTGGGAGTCCCTTCCAACTCTAAGAGTCAATCATCATTTTAATTAATTAATTAATAATAATAATAATAATAATAATAATAATAATAATGCTGACATTGGAGACTTCTTTTTTGGAGGTTTCGAAGCAGAGTCTGGATGGTCATCTGTCAGGAGGGCTTGGATGGTGTCTTAATGACAGATGAGGATTGGACTGGATGACCTTTGAGGGTCCCTTCAAACTTTAACGGGGTATTGATTGCCTTGACGTCCACTAGAGTGAATGTTTTAAAGCAGAGGCTGGATGGCCATCTGTCGGGAGGGATTGGTTGGTGCCTTAATGATAGAATGGGGTTGGACTGGATGACTTTTGCGGGTCCCGTCAAACTTTAACAGGTTATAGATTGCCTTGACATCCACTAGAGTCTCCTCTGGAGGTTTCTAAGCAGAAGTTAGATGGCCGTCTGTCGGGAGGGCTTGAATGGTGTCTTAATGACAGAATGGGGTTGGACTGGATGACCTTTGGGGGTCCCTTCAAACTCTAAGATTCAATCATCATCATCTTTGATTATAATGATTCTGGTATTGGAACCTCCTTCTCTGGAAGTGTCTAAACAGAGGCTGGGTGGCCATCTGTCGGGAGGGATTGGATGGTGTCTTAAGTACAGAAGGGGGTCGGAGCATTATTACTCTTATTACTTATTATTACTTAATAATAATAATTACTTATTACTCTTAAGCTTTGAGGATTCTTACCCGTTGCATCCGTGGTTGTTGAAGGCTTGAGCGCAATCTATCAGCTGCTGCTCGGCCTGCAAGAGACAAAAAAATGTGTTTCCTCGGGACTTTTTATTCTCTTTATATTGTCACGTTTTGCATTTCTTGCAAATCCAAAGACCTTGCAACTGTGCTTAAATTCCCCTGGCTTTGTATTTTAATTTATTATTTCCGAAATGCACACGTGATGATATAACTATTGGTAGATAAAGCCACCCATTAACAGCATTAATTTTACACCTTCTGATAATAACAAATACAAAATAGACAAAGAATATGTATGAGACTTTGATCTTCAACATAGCTTTGACAAAGAAATGACCAAGTTGGATTGACCTATTCCATCTTTGGTGGAGTTTAGAGTCCTCATTGACTGCAGGTGAACTATAAATCCCAGTCCCTACAACTCCAAAATGTCCAGGCCAATTCCCCGCAAAACCCACCAGTATTTATTTTATTTATTTATTTACAGTATTTATATTCCTCCTTTCTTTCTCACCCCGAAGGGGACTCAGGGCAGATTACAATGAACACATATATGGCAAACATTCATTGCCAACAGACAAACAACATTCAGTTTTTTAGACAGACACAGAGGCATTTTTTTTAACATCTTTCCAGCTTCACGATTCCGGCCACAGGGGGAGCTGTTGCTTCACCGTCCATTGGTGGCTGTTCTTCCTCTTCTTTCCTCGTGAGCAGTTTTATGGTGTTGTAGATTAGTTAAATTAGCCTCCCGCATAAAGCGTACCTAAATTTTCCCTACTTGACAGATGCAACTGTCTTTCGGGGCTGCTAGGTCAACAGCAAGCCGGGGCTATTTTTTTTTTTTTTTAATGGTCGGAGGCTTAACCCGACATTTCGGCATATCAGGTATGTCTGCCAAGTTTGGTCCAGATCCATCGGTGTTTGGGTTCACAGTGCTCTCTGGATGTAGGTGAACTACAACTCCCACAAAGGTGAATTTTCCCCAAAGACCTTCCGTATTTTTTGCTGGTCATGAGGGGCCGGGCTGTGGCGCAACTGGCTAGTAACCAGCTGCTATAAATCACTACTGACCGAGAGGTCATGAGTTCGAAGCCCGGGTCAGGTTAAGCCTCCGACCATAAAAAAAAAAATAGCCCCGGCTTGCTGTTGACCTAGCAGCCCCGAAAGACAGTTGCATCTGTCAAGTAGGGAAAATTTAGGGACACTTTATGCGGGAGGCTAATTTAACTAATCTACAACACCATAAAACTGCTCACAAGGAAAAGAAGAGGAAGAACAGCCACCAATGGACGGTGAAGCAACAGCTCCCCCTGTGGCCGGAATCGTGAAGCTGGAAAGATGTTAAAAAAAAATGCCTCTGTGTCTGTCTAAAACTGAATGTTGTTTGTCTGTTGGCATTGAATGTTTGCCATATATGTGTTCATTGTAATCCGCCCTGAGTCCCCTTCGGGGTGAGAAGGGCGGAATATAAATACTGTAAATAAATAAATAAATAAATATGTGTGCCAAGTTTGGTCCAATTCCATCATTGGTGGAGTTCAGAATCCTCAATGATTGCAGGTGAACTATACATCCCAGTACCTACAACTTCAAAATGACCGGGCCAATTCTCCTCAAAACCTTCCAGTATTCAAATGTGGGCATATCGGGTATATATGCCAAGTTTGGTCCAGATCCATCATTGTTTGGGTCCATTTGCGCTCTGGATGTAGGTGAACTACAACTCCTAAAAACCCCTCCAAAGACTTCCAGTATTTTTTTTCTAGTACCTTTACCTTTAACCTTTACCTAGATTTGGCACAGAGCAAATATATCTGAGCAGAGGCCCTTACCAGCTCCAGGAGCTTCCCGGAGGCGATGGCGATGGCTGACTCCAGGCATCCGGTGGTGGAGAAGGTCCAGCAGCTGCCGCAAGGGCCCTTTGGAGTCGGGGAGAAAGCGGGTGAGGAACGGGGTGGTTAGCTTGGGCAGGATCTCCAGCAAAGGGCGGTTTCCTCCCCCCAAAAAAGGTATTTTCCCAGGGGCTCCAACATTTGGGGGGGGGGTTCCCTACCTGGTTCTTCACGGGGGTCACAAAGTTGCCCTTCTTCCTCCAGTCAATGGCGCTGGGATAGGGGCCGTTGCGGCGGACAAAGTTCCCTTTGGTGGCGGAGCAGTTCTGAAAAGCAACCAGAAAGATGTCCTTTCTGCCCCCAGGGCCGGCCCTAGGTAATTTTCAAGTGTAAGCGAACAGAATTTTGCCGCCCCCGCTCCCCCAACCAATCACTGAAAAATAAAAGCGTTGGATAAGCGAAAATGTTGGATAATAAGGAGGGATTAAGGAAAAGCCTATTAAACATCAAATTAGGTTATGATTTCACAAATTAAGCACCAAAACATGTTTCACAACAAATCAACAGAAAAAGCAGTTCAATACATGGTAATGTTATGTAGGAATTTGTGAATTTAGCACCAAACATTGAACTGGGATATAGGGCGGAGGGGCCTCAACGGCGCCCCCCAGAGGACGGCGCCTTCAGCAACGGCATAATTCGCCTCATGGTTGAACCGCCCCTGATGCCCCTCAACCTGACCTTCGTCACAGGTCCAACTGACCACTGGTCAAACCTGGCTTTGGCATCTTTCGCACCAAGGCACTTTACCTGGGGCTCCTGCCAGAGGAACTTCTTCCTGAACTCAGCAAAGGTCATGTCTGAAAACGGGTTCAGTCCCACTGAAAGGGAAAGAGGCCTGTTATTTGCCTTAATACAAAAAAAAGTTGGAGGGAATTATACGTGGTCCCTTTCTACCTTGCCAAATAAAATCCAGATTATGTGCTTCGAACTGGACTATATGTGGTCCCTTTCTACACTGCCAAATAAAATCCAGATTATGTGCTTTGAACTTGATTATACGTTGTCCTTTTCTACCTTGCCAAATAAAACCCAGATTATGTGCTTCGAACTGGATTATATGTGGTTCCTTTCTACATTGCCAAATAAAATCCAGATTATGTGCTTTGAACTTGATTATACGTTGTCCTTTTCTACCTTGCCAAATAAAATCCAGATTATGTGCTTCAAACTGGATTATATGCGATCCCTTTCTACATTGCCAAATAAAATCCAGATTATGTGCTTCAAACTCGATTATATGTGGTCCCTTTCTACATTGCCAAATAAAACCCAGATTATGTGCTTCGAACTGGACTATATGTAGTCCCTTTCTACATTGCCAAATAAAATCCAGATTATGTGCTTCGAACTGGATTATACGTGATCCCTTTCTACATTGCCAAATATAACCCAGATTATGTGCTTCGAACTGGACTATATGTGGTCCCTTTCTACATTGCCAAATAAAATCCAGATTTTTTGCTTTGAACTGGACTATATGTGGTCCCTTTCTACATTGCCAAATAAAATCCAGATTATGTGCTTTGAACTGGATTATATGTGGTCCCTTTCTACATTGCCAAATAAAATCCAGATAATGTGCTTTGAACTGGATTATATGTGGTCCCTTTCTACATTGCCAAATAAAATCCAGATTATGTCCTTTGAACTGGACTACATTGCCAAATAAAATCCAGATTATGTGCTTTGAACTGGATTATATGTGGTCCCTTTCTACATTGCCAAATAAAATCCAGATTATGTCCTTTGAACTGGACTACATTGCCAAATAAAATCCAGATTATGTGCTTCGAACTGGATTATACGTGATCCCTTTCTACATTGCCAAATATAACCCAGATTATGTGCTTCGAACTGGACTATATGTGGTCCCTTTCTACATTGCCAAATAAAATCCAGATTTTTTGCTTTGAACTGGACTATATGTGGTCCCTTTCTACATTGCCAAATAAAATCCAGATTATGTGCTTTGAACTGGATTATATGTGGTCCCTTTCTACATTGCCAAATAAAATCCAGATTATGTGCTTTGAACTGGATTATATGTGGTCCCTTTCTACATTGCCAAATAAAATCCAGATTATGTCCTTTGAACTGGACTACATTGCCAAATAAAATCCAGATTATGTGCTTTGAACTGGATTATATGTGGTCCCTTTCTACATTGCCAAATAAAATCCAGTTTATGTCCTTTGAACTGGACTACATTGCCAAATAAAATCCAGATTATGTGCTTTGAACTAGACTATATGTGGTCCCTTTCTACATTGCCAAATAAAATCCAGATCATGTGCTTTGAACTGGATTATACGTGGTCCTTTTCTACCTTGCCAAATAAAACCCAGATTATGTGCTTTGAACTGGATTATACCTTGCCCAGGGGACGTTGCCTGGATGTTTTGATGCTTTTACCATCCTTGCGGGAGGCTTCTCTCATGTCCCTGCATGGAGCTGGAGCTGACAGAGGGAGCTCATCCGCGCTCTCCCCAAGGTTGGATTCGAACCTTCAGGCAACCTTCAAGTCAGCAGTCCTGCTGGCACACGGGTTAAACCCACGGCGCCCCTGGGAGCTCCACATGGCTTGAATGGAACCGGATTATATGAATCTTGGCTGCCATATAAAATCCAGATTATAATCTGTTTTGGACTGGATTATATGGCAGTGTAGACTCATGTCACCCAGTTCGAAGCTGTGTATTGCCATCTCATCCAGATGATCATCCACTTACTCTGGAAAGTGTGGTTCCCAGCATTGTGCTTGTCAATCCGGTGCTTGTTTCGGAGGAAAATCTGCAGCCGCTCTCGGTATTCCTCTCCCAGGCTGTATTGCTTGTTGTTCTGCAAAAAAAGGAGAAGATAACAGATGGGATGCAGAAACCCAAGGCTGTAAATAGAGACCAAGAAATCCCCTTTTCTTTCTTTCATTTCTCCTTCTTTCGCTTTCAGTTCCGCAACTGGTTCCGGAGAGCTGCAAAAGGAGACCTTGCAGACCAAATCCTGTCTGTTTGGGTCTGACATAAAAGTCTTTTGGCTTGAATTATTTGGCTCAAAAGGCAAGGCCTAAGAGGCGTGGGACGCTACAGCAATTCGGGATCCGAACCCAGAACTGAAATAATAATAATAATAATAATAATAATAATAATATATTCGTAGACCACAAGTTGAACGTGAGGCAAGAACGTGATGCGGCGGCGGAAAAGGCCAATGCACTTCTGTATTATTAATAATAATCTATATTAAGGCATAATAGTAATAATAATAATTTATTAGTAGACCACAAGCTGAACGTGAGCCGAGAGTGTGATGCGGCGGCAGAAAAGGCCAATGTGATTCTGTATTATTAATAATAATCTATATTAAGACATAATAATAGTAATAATAATAATAATAATTTATTAGTAGACCACAAGCTGAACGTGAGCCGAGAGTGTGATGCGGTGGCGGAAAAGGCCAATTCAATTCTGTATTATTAATAATAATCTATACTAAGACATAATAATAGTAATAATAATAATAATTTGTTAGTAGACCACAAGCTGAACGTGAGCCTAGAGTGTGATGCGGCGGCGGAAAAGGCCAATGTAATTCTGTATTATTAATAATAATCTATACTAAGACATAATAATAGTAATAATAATAATAATTTATTAGTAGACCACAAGCTGAACGTGAGCCGAAGGTGTGATGCGGCGGCGGAAAAGGCCAATGCGATTCTATATTATTAATAATAATCTATACTAAGACATAATAATAGTAATAATAATAATTTATTAGTAGACCACAAGTTGAATGTGAGGCAAGAATGTGATGCGGCAGCGGAAAAGGCCAATGTGATTCTATATTATTAATAATAATCTATACTAAGACATAATAATAATAATTTGTTAGTAGACCACAAGCTGAACGTGAGCCGAGAGTGTGATGCGGTGGCAGAAAAGGCCAATGCAATTCTGTATTATTAATAATAATCTATTTTAAGACCTAATAATAGTAATAATAATAATTTATTAGTAGACCACAAGTTGAACCTGAGGCAAGAGTGTGATGCGGCGGCGGAAAAGGCCAATTCAATTCTGTATTATTAATAATAATCTATACTAAGACATAATAATAGTAGTAATAATAATAATTTATTAGTAGACCACAAGCTGAACGTGAGCAGAGAGTGTGATGCGGCGGTGGAAAAGGCCAATTCAATTCTGTATTATTAATAATAATCTATACTAAGACATAATAATAGTAATAATAATAATAATAATTTATTAGTAGACCACAAGCTGAACGTGAGCCGAGAGTGTGATGCGGCGGCGGAAAAGGCCAATTCAGTTCTGTATTATTAATAATAATCTATACTAAGACATAATAATAGTAATAATAATAATAATTTATTAGTAGACCACAAGCTGAACGTGAGCTGAAGGTGTGATGCGGCGGCGGAAAAGGCCAATGCGATTCTACATTATTAATAATAATCTATACTAAGACATAATAATAGTAATAATAATAATAATTTATTAGTAGACCACAAGCTGAACGTGAGCCGAGAGTGTGATGCGGCGGCAGAAAAGACCAATGCGATTCTATATTATTAATAATAATCTATACTAAGACATAATAATAGTCCTTAATGCCCCATTGAAGTCTTAGGATGGGAGCCAGGCTTTTCTGGGAGGAAAATGGGGGTCTCACCTGAGCCATCCAGGTCTTGAAGAGCAGTTCACCTGCGAAGGAGAAGGAGGAAAACAGCCGGAAGAAAAATATATGTTATACTATGTAACATGATATCTGTCCCTGGTTTATAGAATCATAAGAGTTGGAAGAGAACTAGGACGCAATGGAACAAGGGCTTCAAACTACAGGAAAGAAAGGAGATTCCATTTGAACATTAGGAAGAACTCCCTCACTGTGAGAACTGTTCAGCAGTGGAACTCCCTGCTGCAGAGTGTGGTAAAGGTTTCATCTTTGGAGGCTTTGAAGCAGAGCCTGGATGGCCATCTGTTGGAGGTGCTTTGAATGTGATTTTCCTGCTTCTTGGCAGAATGAGGTTGGACTGCATAGCCCATGATCTCTCTTCCAACCCTATGATTCTATGAGGAAATCTGAGGATGCCTACCATAGATGTGGGCAAAATGTCAGGAGAGAATGCTTCTGCAACATGGCCAGACAACCCAGGAAACTCAGAGCAACCCAGTGATTCTGACCATGAAAGCCTTCAACAACATATTGATTTAATATTTATTATGATTTACAATACTTATTTATTATTGAGCCCCCGGTGGTGCAGCGTGTTAAAGCGCTGAGCTGCTGAACTTGCAGACCGAAAGGTTGCAGGTTCAAATCCCGGGAGCGGAGTGAGCACCCACTGTCAGCTCCAACTTCTGCCAACCTAGCAGTTCGAAAACATGGAAATGTGAGTAGAACAATAGGTACTGCTCCGGCGAGAAGGTAATGGCACTCCATGCAGTCATGACCTTGGAGGTGTCTACGGACAAAGCCGGCTCTTGGGCTTAGAAATGGAGATGAGCACCACCCCACAGAGTTGGACACGACTGGACTTAATGTCAGAGGAAACGTTTACCTTTATGATTTTGTATGATTATTATTATTTTATTATTATTAATGTGACTTATTATTATTATTATTTGCAGCACTTTATTCTGTTATCTTGAGTTTACAACTTTTATAATGTGCACTTTACTTAGTCTATTATCATAACCTCGCTGTTTTTAATTCCATGTTTTATTAAATGTGTTTTTTATTTCTATAGGTTAATGTTTAAAATTTTATAATTTGTGTATTTTTTTTGTTTATTGATGTACTGTACATTGTATATTGTTATTGTTTTTATCTGGTATTATCTGTAAGCTGCCCTGAGTCCCCTTCGGGGGAGATGGAGGTGGGGTATAAATAAACTTTTTCTTATTATTATTTATTAATATTATTATTAACTACTAGCTGTGCCCGGCCACGCGTTGCTGTGGCAAAGTGGTGGTGATATTGGTTAAAAATTGTTGTGTAATTTTTATTTGATGTTATTTGCATTTTTTAATTAATTTTATTGTAAGTTATCTTTTTATTTATTATATTTTATTATTTTCTTGTATAATTTTTAGTTATTTTTTGTTATTATGGTATTTTATTGTATTAATTTTTTAGTGTTTTTAATAATTTTTTAGTGTTTTTATTATTTTTTATTGGGTTGCTAGGAGACCAAGTTGGAGGAGCTTAGCCTTCTAACTGGCAGCAATTGGATAAAAGCAATTATTCCTCTCTCTCTAATTAGGACTTTATTTTTCTTTTCCTTTTGTTGTATCAACCTAGAGCCGTGGATGATGGGTTGTGTCGTCAAATTTCGAGGTTAGGGGGCCTGTAGTTTTGTTGTTTTGTGGGTCGCCGTGATGCCATCACTCTTTTATATATATATACTAGCTGTGCCCGGCCACGCGTTGCTGTGGTGTTGTCTGGTGGTGTTGGTGAGAAATTGTTGAGGTAGTGGTGGTATTGAATGTCTGTTGTATGGTTGTCTTTATGTTTAGTATGCATTTGGTTGTTTGTGTACTGTGAAAGTGGTGAGGATAGAGGACACTGTTTATGTTGGATTAGTGAGACTCTACTGTATATTTGTAATCTTATATTATCTGCCTAGAACTGCCCCTTCTACACAGCTGTATAAAATGCGCACTGAAGTGAATTATCTGGCAGTGTGGACTCAAGATAATCCAGTTCAAAGCAGATAATATAAGATTCTAAATGGGTAATATAGCTATGTGGGAGGGCCTTGAGTCTACACTGCCATATAATCCAGTTAAAATCAGATAATCTGTATCTTATAGGCAGTGTGGAAGAGGCCTGAGGCCTAACTGTGCCTGTCCCCTGGACTGAGTAGGATGCTAGGAGACCAAGTGGGCGGAGCTTACCCCTCTAACTGGCAGCAATTGGATAAAAACAATTATTCCTTTCCCTCTAATTAGGACTTTATTTTTCTTTTCTTTTTGTTGTATCAACCTAGAGCCATGGATGATGGGTTGTGTTGTCAAATTTCAAGGTAGGTGGGCCTGTAGTTTTGTTGTTTTGTCCGCTGCCCTGATGCCATCACTCTTTTATACAGTAGAGTCTCACTTATCCAACATAAACGGGCGGGCAGAATGTTGGATAAGCGAATATGTTGGATAATAAGGAGGAATTAAGGAAAAGCCTATTAAACATCGAATTAGGTTATGATTTTACAAATGAAGCACCAAAACATCATGTTAGACAACAAATTTGACAGAAAAAGTAGTTCAATACGCAGTTAATGCTATGAAGTAATGACTGCATTTACGAATTTAGCACCAAAATATCACGATGTATTGAAAACATTGACTACAAAAATGCGTTGGATAATCCAGAACGTTGGATAAGCGAGTCTTGGATAAGTGAGACTCTAGTGTATATATAGAAGATGTGACACTGTGATTTTTGTTGCTGGGTGATAAATGTCATTTCCTAATTTGTTCTATCATAAAAACATTGGGAAAGTTTGTTGACGAAGGCTTTCATGGCCGGGATCACAGGGTTGTTGTATGTCTTTCGGGCTGTGTGGCTGGCCATGTTCCAGAAGTATTGTCTCCTGACGTTTCGCCCACATCTAGGGCAGGCATCCTCAGAGGTTGTGAGGTATCCTGGCCTCAGGCCCCTTCCTTTTCCCCCTCCGCCGCTTAAGCGGCGGAGGGGGAAAAGGAAAGGGCCTGAGGCCAGGATACCTCACAACCTCTGAGGATGCCTGCCGTAGATGTGGGCGAAACGTCAGGAGAGAATGCTTCTGGAACATGGCCACACAGCCCAAAAGACATACAACAACCCATTGGGAAAGTTGACTAAACTGCCCAAACTTTTGTTTTGGAGGGAGGGACACCATCCTACTGGAGCACCTTGGGCTCTAGTTTTCCATCATAAAAGCCCCAACCAAATCAACATACGCTGTGGCAGCCAGAAGAACAAAGTTTTTGGAGTAGTAGGACGATTTCCAAAGTAAGGAGGGAACAATGAAATAGGAAAGAATGCCTTCAACCCAGGAACAGAGCACGGTTTCCAATCTGTTCTTAGAAGCCAGTGTTTTCCAAGCTCAGCTCTCAGTCTCCAGGGCTTTGGACTTTGGATCCCAAACACCTGGGAGAAAGGAAGGAGAAACCTCGCCCTGGCTTCGTCCAGCGTCGTGGGCTTCGAGGGGTCTCAGAGGAGGGTCTTACCTGGGGCCAAAGAGGAGCCCAGGGTCGCCGTCAGGAGGAGAAGGAGCCCCGGAGGGGAGCCAGGAAGGCGCATCGCTGCCGGAGACCGAAGAAGAGGAGGAGGAGGAAGAAAAAGAGGAGGAGGAAGAAGAGAGCCCTCCCCTCCCTCCCTCCCTCCCTCCCTCCCTGCCTGGAAGCCTCGCCCCGCGGAAAGAGGAGGAGCCCTCTGCCCATGCCCAGAGGCCGCCCCATCCCCTTGGCTTCTCCTGCTCCTTCCTCGACACTTTTGAGTCCCTAGAACAGGGCTCCCCAAACTCTTTAAACAGGGGGCCCGTTCACAATCCCTCAGACCTGCAATAATAATAATAATAATAATAATAATAATAATAATAATAATAATAATAAAAAAAAAAAGTGAAGAACCTGCTTTGATTGAAGTCACAAATCAGAAACTCCTCAAAACACAGCAGACAAAAAACCAGTACAAGAAAACCACACTGCAAACTAGAGCTGACAGCTGGCACAACAAAACACTGCATGGAAAGTTCCTTGACAAAATTGAAGGAAAAGCTGATAAGGAGAAGACCTGGCTCTGGCTCACGAATGGGACCCTGAAGAAGGAGACAGAAGGCCTGATCCTTGCAGCCCAGGAGCAAGACATCAGGACAAAGGCCATTAATAATAATAATAATAATAATAATAATAATAGAAGACCTGGCTCTGGCTCACGAATGGGACCCTGAAGAAGGAGACAGAAGGCCTGATCCTTGCAGCCCAGGAGCAAGACATCAGGACAAAGGCCATTAATAATAATAATAATAATAATAATAATAATAATAGAAGACCTGGCTCTGGCTCACGAATGGGACCCTGAAGAAGGAGACAGAAGGCCTGATCCTTGCAGCCCAGGAGCAAGACATCAGGACAAAGGCCATTAATAATAATAATAATAATAATAATAATAGAAGACCTGGCTCTGGCTCACGAATGGGACCCTGAAGAAGGAGAGAGAAGGCCTGATCCTCGCAGCCCAGGAGCAAGACATCAGGACAAAGGCAATTATTATTAATAATAATAATAATAATAATAATAATAGAAGACCTGGCTCTGGCTCATGAATGGGACCCTGAAGAAGGAGACAGAAGGCCTGATCCTTGCAGCCCAGGAGCAAGACATCAGGACAAAGGCCATTAATAATAATAATAATAATAATAATAATAATAGAAGACCTGACTCTGGCTCACGAATGGGACCCTGAAGAAGGAGACAGAAGGCCTGATCCTTGCAGCCCAGGAGCAAGACATCAGGACAAAGGCCATTAATAATAATAATAATAATAATAATAATAATAGAAGACCTGGCTCTGGCTCACGAATGGGACCCTGAAGAAGGAGACAGAAGGCCTGATCCTTGCAGCCCAGGAGCAAGACATCAGGACAAAGGCCATTAATAATAATAATAATAATAATAATAATAGAAGACCTGGCTCTGGCTCACGAATGGGACCCTGAAGAAGGAGACAGAAGGCCTGATCCTTGCAGCCCAGGAGCAAGACATCAGGACAAAGGCCATTAATAATAATAATAATAATAATAATAATAATAGAAGACCTGGCTCTGGCTCACGAATGGGACCCTGAAGAAGGAGACAGAAGGCCTGATCCTTGCAGCCCAGGAGCAAGACATCAGGACAAAGGCCATTAATAATAATAATAATAATAATAATAATAGAAGACCTGGCTCTGGCTCACGAATGGGACCCTGAAGAAGGAGACAGAAGGCCTGATCCTTGCAGCCCAGGAGCAAGACATCAGGACAAAGGCCATTAATAATAATAATAATAATAATAATAATAGAAGACCTGGCTCTGGCTCACGAATGGGACCCTGAAGAAGGAGACAGAAGGCCTGATCCTTGCAGCCCAGGAGCAAGACATCAGGACAAAGGCCATTAATAATAATAATAATAATAATAATAATAATAGAAGACCTGGCTCTGGCTCACGAATGGGACCCTGAAGAAGGAGAGAGAAGGCCTGATCCTCGCAGCCCAGGAGCAAGACATCAGGACAAAGGCAATTATTATTAATAATAATAATAATAATAATAATAATAATAGAAGACCTGGCTCTGGCTCATGAATGGGACCCTGAAGAAGGAGACAGAAGGCCTGATCCTTGCAGCCCAGGAGCAAGACATCAGGACAAAGGCCATTCAGGCCAATATCGAAAAATCAGCTGATGACCCAAAATGCAGACTGTGCAAGGAAGCTGACGAAACCATGGATCATATCCTCAGCTGCTGCACAGACAGACTACAAACAGAGGCACAACTATGTGGCCCAAATGATCCATTGGAACTTAGGCCTCAAGTACCACCTCCCAGCAGCAAAGAACTGGTGGGATCACAAAGCTGCAAAAGTATTGGAGAATGAGCACGCAAAGATACTGTGGGACTTCCGAATCCAGACTGACAAAGTTCTGGAACACAACACACCAGACATCACAGTTGTGGAAAGGAAAAAGGTTTGGATCATTGATGTCGCCATCCCAGGTGACAGTCGCATTGACGAAAAACAACAGGAAAAACTCAGCCGCTATCAGGACCTCAAGATTGAACTTCAAAGACTCTGGCAGAAACCAGTGCAGGTGGTCCCGGTGGTGATGGGCACCCTACTGGGATCTGCACGCATCATCCGAAAATACATCACACAGTCCTAGACACTTGGGAAGTGTTCGACTTATGATTTTGTGATACGAAATCCAGCATATCTATCTTGTTTGCTGTGTCATAATAAAATAATAATAATAATAATAATAATAATAATAATAATAATAATAATAATAATAATAATAATAATAATAATAGTCCTAGACACTTGGGAAGTGTTCAACTTCTGATTTTGTGATATGAAATCCAGCATATCTATCTTGTTTGCTGTGTCATAATAAAATAATAATAATAATAATAATAATAATAATAATAATAATAATAATAATTGTATATTTCTGCCGCTTCTGTGACTGCTCATTTGTATTTTGATTCCTTGGCCCAGTTGTCGATGGATGTCCAGAATCAGCAGCATCCACTGCAGTCCTTTTTATCCTGAGCCAGTATAGACTTCGTTTTGGTTTGATTCTCCATAATGCTAATGGGTTAGGTGCTCTTAGTTCTGCTCCTCAGCTGAGACCTCTCTGGCTTGGTTGGACCTGCCGGTAGTTACACTACCGCCAGCACAGCCCTCAGTCATCATTGGAGCAGTCAAGCCCCCCCACTATGTCAAGGTGGCAGTACAAGAAAACCGCACTACAAACTAGAGCTGACAGCTGGCACAACAAGACATTGTATGGAAAGTTCCTTGACAAAATTGAAGGAAAAGCTGATAAGGAGAAGACCTGGCTCTGGCTCACGAATGGGACCCTGAAGAAGGAGACAGAAGGCCTGATCCTTGTAGCCCAGGAGCAAGACATCAGGACAAAGGCAATTCAGGCCAAGATCGAAAAATCAGCTGATGACCCAAAATGCAGACTGTGCAAGGAAGCTGACGAAACCATGGATCATATCCTCAGCTGCTGTAAGGAAATTGCACAGACAGACTACAAACAGAGGCACAACCATGTGGCCCAAATAATTCATTGGAACTTATGCCTCAAGTACCACCTTCCAGCAGCAAAGAACTGGTGGGATCACAAACCTGCAAAAGTCTTGGAAAATGAGCACACACTTTTGATTCCCTAGACCAGGGCAGGGTCCCCAAACTTTTTAAACAGGACCCCCGCTTACAATCCCTCAGACTGATGCCGAACAGAGACCCCCCCCCCCCCATTTTGCACAAAAAGATGATTTATAATAAGGTTCACATATAAATATGTGAAGCCAAGGTAGACAAATAAAATAGGTTGGGATCCAGGTAGCATGAGACAAAGTGACCTTTTGGCTGGGCCAGAACTCTTAACGACCCAGCAATTGTCTGAGCTGGCAGAAGAAAATTTGCATCCCTATACATCTGGGTAAGGAGTCCCGGTGGCGAAGTGTGTTAAAGCTTACTTACTTACTGCTTGCTTACTTAATCCTTTCCAGCTGGATCCCAATAAAAACAACTCGGTGGCCTTTTCTTCTGCTTTGGTGAGATTTCTTTGGGAAATTCAGGAGAAATACTTTTTCTAGGGGCTCTCTTTTCTCGCCAGAGTACTGGACCCTTTTTGGTGGGTCTGTGGGCTCTCTCCCCACTGGGCGAGACCCTCTAAATTCTAGCTCGACATCATTCTCCACACTCACATGTCACGGACTCCACTTTCTGGCCTCATTTCTTAAGGTTGGCTCTGCATCTCGTGGTGCCAGAGCGCAGTCAGTTCAGCACCCTCAAAGTCGCCCCGTCTTCTGTCTGCCCAGGATGGAGTCTCTTATCTGGCATCAGCCACTGATGGAGATTCCGGGTTTTAGCCTGCCACTTTTGGACTCTCGCTTGCTGAGGTGTTCCTGCAAGAATCTGTTGGTGCATTTTGGTGTAAGGGTGAAATGTTAAGTCAAGTGTTTTGCTGTTGGGTTTTTGCAACTGTGTATTCCGGCATGCTTTCCAGCAGCACACGGGTTAATAGCAGGCCAGCTTGAGTGATAGCCTGCCTAGCCAATAGGTCAAGCCTTCCCGGTCTCAGAAGTGCGGACAGGACATTCGTCATTCTGCTATGGAATATGGGAGTTGCCGGAGATGAGCTTCGATTGGCAAAGAGAGAGGACATGCTTTGCCTTTGGTAGGGAAGCATGGGTCCTATGAGCGATTGACTTTGTAGTTGTATATAGTTTGTATATAATAAAGCCTTAGAACCGTTGGGAACAGCTGAA